>NC_056746.1:248337919-248637919 GCF_019279795.1 Protopterus annectens | reverse complement strand
AATATTTTAATTCTGGTACCTCGGCCTTCTCCTGGAATACAATTTACATAACACACACCACCCATTTTTAAAGAACATTTTGATTGAATTATTGATGCACCATCCCCTAATTATGCAATTAGGCTCACTTTATGCTATTTTACAACACCTATCTGGCATCTTTCCCCCAATACATAAAAATGTACATAGTAGTGGTGTGTGTTATGTAAATTGTATTCCAGGAGAAGGCAAAGGCCGAGGTACCAGAATTAAAATATTTCAAACGTGCAGCAGTTGGTGTTCTTCATTTGTATATTTTTATATACTTGGATCGTGAAGGAGTGGAGGAATTGTGTTTCTTTTGGTCGCATTTCTCTATACCCAGAAGCCTGGCGAGACATCACCCAAGACGTGTGTGTATTAGAGATAATTTCCAGAGGTTATCATATTCCTTTCTTTCTTATCCCCCTCTAAACAAAAGAATCCCAGACGTTCCACCCAGTCAAAGGGATTCTGCAACTTTAGAAGTACAAAAGTTGCTGTCAAAGGGAGCCATCCAGCCTGTCCCCTCAGACCAAGTAGGATTAGGGACTTACTCCAGATTCTTTTTGGTGCCGAAAAGAACAGAGGACCTGAGACCCATTTTGGATCTCAGCCGTTTGAACCTTCATGTAGAGAAGTCCAAGTTCAGCATGGTCACATTACAGTCAATTCTCCCGTTATTAGGGAAAGATGTGTGGATGTGCTCCATCGACCTCAAGGATGCTTACTACCATATCAAAATGGACAGGGCATCCAGAAGTCACCTACACTTCCAGCTGGGAGCCAGTCATTTTCAGTTTCACGCCCTGCCTTTTGGTCTCACCACAGCCCCCAGGGTGTTCACCAAATGCATGGCAGTGGTAACAGCTCACTTGAGACGTCAGGGATTCCAAGTGTTTCCGTACCTGGACGACTGGCTCCTGTCTGCCACCACCAGGCATCTACTGCTACAGACCAGGGACGCCACTATTGCACTGTGCCAAACTCTGGGAATTACTTTGAATTGGGAAAAGTCTGCTTGTTGCCCTTGCAGCGTGTTACCTTTATCGGCACTGAATTAGACACGGTGCTCATGAGGGTTTTCCTACCAGTAGAGAGAATACAGGTTTTACAGCAGCAGGTCTACGCTTTGCTACCACTGAAGAATGTCAATGCAAAAGTGGTCCTCAAGTTGTTAGGGACCATGGCTGCCACGATTATGCTAGTTCCTCTTGCAAGACTACACATGAGGCTTCTTCAGTGGCTACTTTTTGCCCAATGGTCTCTACAGCATCTCCCACTCTCCCATCTTATTTTGATTACAGACGGGTGCAAGCAGGATCTGCGCTGGTGGCTTCAGACCAGCAATCTCAATGCGGGTATGCCTTTCATTCTTCCTTCTCCGGTTGCCACGGTGACCACGGATGCCTCCCAGATCGGTTGGGGGGGCATTATCTCTGCAGGACAGTCCAAGGCACGTGGCAAGAACACGAGATCCATTTCCATATCAGTGTCTTTGAGATGAGAGCGGTGCTACTAGTGTTGCAAACACTTAAAGGCTTTCTTCCTCTTGGGACAATTGCAGTCCACTCAGACAACAAGTCAGTGGTATGGTATCTAAACAAACAGGGAGGAACCAGGTTGTATCCCCTTTGCAGAGAGGCACTTCGAGTGTGGCAGTGGGCAGTATCTTCCTGGCACTTTCTAGTGGCAACGCACATACCGGGGGAAGTCCAACGTGATTGCCGATAGGCTGAGCAGAGCTGTTCTGATGCCTCACGAATGGTCCCTGAGCGAACAAGTGGCGGAGCGGATTTTCCACAGATGGGATCAGCCCTGCTGCGATCTATTTGCCAGCCACCTCAGTGCCAAATGCAGCAGCTACTTCACCCTTATCCCCCTGAAGGGGGAGGCACCCAGGGGCGCTCTAGTTCACGAATGGCCCTCCGGTCTTCTCTATGCCTTCCCCTCCAATCCCCCTGGTAACGAAGGTTATTCAGAAAGCACAATCCTTGGGAAGCAAAATGATACTGATTGCACCACACTGGCCTTGTCAGATCTGGTTTCCTTTTCTCCACCCTTATCTAATGGACAATCCGTGGATTCTGGACCCAGAGCCAGATCTGTTGACTCATATGTCAGGGCAGTTCCACCCCTCCATTCAGACCCTCAGGTTGACAGCACCGCTGCTCCAATTCCGTCCCTAGTCAGGCTTCCTGATTTTTCACCGGAGGTGGTTCATATTCTGTCTTCTTCCCACAAACCTTCTACTAGGAAGATTTATTCCGGTAAGTGGAAGAGATTCTCCATTTGGGCTCATGAAAGACAGATTGATCCCTATACAGCTCCCATTTCATCAGTTTTAGAATTTCTTTCTCAACTGTTCAGCCAGGGATCAGCTGCAGCAACTATCAAAGTGCAGTTAGCAGCCATTTCCACTTTTCATGTTGCTAATGAACCCAATCTAATGGTGCACAGACTTTGTAGGGCCTTTCTGAAAGGGACTATGCTACTTCGACCTCCAATCTTTGATCCTGTAATGCCATGGGACCTTAATTTTGTGTTACAGCGGCTTATCTCGCCTCCTTTTGAGCCCGCGGCAACCTGTGACATTAATTTTTTGTCTTGGAAGACAATCTTTTTGATAGCCATCACTTGGGCTAGGCGGGTCTCTGAACTCCAAGCTTTATCGGTTCGGCCCCCTTACTTGGTATTTCACAAGAATAGGGTTTCGCTAAGACCTAATCCTTCCTTTATGCCTAAGGTTGCTTCGGTGGTCAACCTCAACCAGTCCATTGAGCTGCCTGTATTTTTCCCTGAATTCTCTAACAGGGCAGAATTTAAGTTTCATCAGCTAGATGTCCACAGACAATTGCGTTTCTATTTACATAGAACAAAAGATATTAGGAAATCTGATCAACTCTTTGTCTCGTTTTCAGACAATAGACTCGGGACTCCAGTTTCTAAAGTAACTCTGTCCAGATGGATTTCTAGTTGCACTTCCTTCATTTATACTTCACATGGCAAGGAATTACCCTTTAAAGTGAAGGCTCATTCTACTCGTTCGGTGTTAACTTCTACTGCTTTTCAGGCTAGGACGTCTATGGATGATATTTGGGCTGCAGCCACTTGGGCATCTCCTCACACCTTTATTAGTCACTACAAATTGGATCTGATATCTAGAGGCAGATCTTCCTTTGGTTCCACAGTGCTCAGGAGTATTTTCCAGTGAGCCACCCAAGGTTTAGGTGCTAGGGACGCTGTCCCACGGGTAAGAATGTAGGCGAGATTGGACTACGTAACATCAAGAAGTTATGTACTCACCATAACGTTCGATGTATGTAGTCCATCTCTCCTCACATTCTTACTAACCCACCCACCTACCCCCTCCTGGAGGACCTAGAGGTCGAGTCTCTGTTTTCAGCACTCTTTTTTGATGTGTTGAGTTGGTTCTTCCTCTCAGCGTGGTGGTGTGTGTGTATGTGAGCTTGGAGCAAACAAGATCTGGGGATAGGCGCGTTGCAGCATGGGATACCTCTTAGCCATGAGCCAATTGAAGACTTTGAGCTAGAGTATGGCTGAGTCAGAGCCGAGGTTCGGCTCCGAACCCACGGGTAAGAATGTGAGGTGAGATGGACTACATACATCGAACGTTGTGGTGAGTACATAACTTCTTGTTATGTGCAATTTACAACCATAATACATGTATTTATTATCCATCTAAATACCATGTAAGTAAATTCATTTGAAACATAAGTAGTGAAATTAAGATGCAAAAGCCAGAATCCTAATGATTGTTATGTAAACAGAAATTAAAAATGTACACAGCCATAAAGGATTTCATCTGATAATGGCTATTTATTCCTTCTTCAAAAGTATTCAAAGTCCTCCGTCACCATTGTCAATAGCCATTGCATTAAAGTTTATTAGGTGTTAATGAAGCATGAGGAGTATTGTTTCAGTAACTCAGATTTAAAACCATGCCTCTTATGTGCCTGAATGGATTATAATGTAATTCATTACTGTATCACAAAACTGAAGCAAACCATTTGACACTATACAGTGAATTTTCTTTCACAATATTTACTCTAGACCCCTCCATCATGTTGTCCTCTATTTTCTCTGGTAGTGTTAAGGAATTTTTTTAAGGTAAAAGTATAGGGCTAAGGTTGGCACATACTACCAACACCTCTCTGCACTGTCTTATCAATACATGCTAACCCTAACCTTGACCCTGTCACTGGCCTTAACCCTAACCTTACACGTTACCTTGACAAAACTTTCTGTAACACTACCACCAAACAAGACAGGCTCGGTTACGCGCACACACACACGCCAACATATACATACATACACAATTAAGTACATCCCTTTAATTTAACCTTTACTATAATCCTAAAATACGCACACACACACACACACACACACACACGCACACACACACACACACACACACACACACACACACACACACACTCACATATACGACATCTATCCCCTCCTCAACCAATACTCTAACCATAATCTACAAATACTTGCATGCAAACAGAGTCATCCATGCTTACACACACACACACACACACACACACACACACACACACACACACACACACTCTTCAGCTGCATTCTATGGTACCTTCTGTCTGCTCGCTCTGCAGTTAAATGGCAACAGACACGCGGCTTTCAGCTCTGCAGTTGGAATCCTGTCCAGATGGTAGCTAGCGCAGCAGTATTCATTCATTTGGCTTAAACATAAATGTATTATCGTTTACGAGTCGGACTTGGCTTAAAAAGTAGACGCACGGCTTAGATATCGTGTTCTGCCCAAATGGCAGTCCAGCATACAAACAGACGTACGGCATGCTGACGGAGCTGACGTCATCGTGCACATGATGACATCAGCTCCGAAAGCGCAAAAAGCAAAACATAATAGATTGAAAAATCTGAAATAATGGGGTGCCACTCAGGAATCGTGGCACCCCATTATTGGGACCCCAAAACTCGGTAAAAAAACGAGTAATTCGGGATGGTTGGGAGGTCTGATCCCCCATGTGAGATTTGTAGAAATGTTTCAACCAGGACTCTCAATGAAAGAAAGAACAAGTTAATCCTGAAAGGCCTCCATAAAACTCCTTTCTGTGAGGCTATCTCTGGGTCGGAGGGCTCACCCCCTCCTGCTAAACCCCGTAAGAGGTGTTGTTCTTCTTCCTCCTCGAGGTCGCTCACTTCATCTCCCTCTGGACATCGCAAGGAGTCGACTTACAAAAAGGTAAAATTTTCGAGCCCGGCGCTGCCATCTGTGGCCCTTTCGGCCCCAGCCTTGGCACTGTCCCTGTTGATTCTTGCTCCAGCTATGTCCTCTTTTTCACCACCGGCACCGGAGTTCCCGGTGTATACACTTACGGCTCCGACAGTTTCGTCGCAGCCTCTATTGGCACCATCTTTGCAGGTACAGTCTCCTTCGGCCCCGAGTTTGACGATACTGTCCTCTACAGTGCAAACACCTTCGGCACCGACCTGCTCTTTGGTGCAGTCCTTTTTGGCACCATCATTACTACTGGTGCAGGCACCTTCCTCGACGGCACCGTACTTATTGGTGCAGACACCTTCGACTTCTATGGCACTGCCTTCATAGGCGCAGATAACCTCGACACCATTCTCCTCAGTGCAGACACTCTAGGTTCCGGGCTCTGCACCACTCGAACTAGCAAGGACCAAGTATTCTCCTTCCTTGGATCCGTTTGTTGGTAGAAAATATAGCCCTTTTCTAGAAATGCCAGAATCGCCTTCATGTTTTTTTATGCGGTCGACCAGGAGCCTCTCTGAACAAGATGTGTTGTGGCTTGTCGACCAGTTGCTTGTGGCCAGGGGTCTCTATCAGCCATCTAAAGCTACGTTTCCTCTTTCAGGTGACCGTATTTCTCCACAGACTCCAGCGTACACTCCTCCTTCGAATTCCATGCAAGCATTGAAGCCCCTTCCTCCAACAGCAGCTTCCTTCCCTCCAACCCCAATAGTGGACCTCACTTTGGAGCCGGAGTCGTCCTTGTGGCCCTCGGTGCACTGGGCATCAGGCTCTTCTCAGGCTAATGGCTGTGCCGTGGGAGAAGGCATTCTTGTTTCCATGCCAATTTTTTTCTATGGCACCCTCCAGGAATCCTCACTCCCTCACGCTCCGCAGCCCTCTTGAGACTCCTGGTCTGGGGGTTGGCTTGTCAGAGCGGAGTGAGACCCAAGTTCTGAGGTTGTTGTGCTCTGTTCCAGGCTCCCATCCCTCTTCGGGCGGTTTGGCCTTCCAGGCCATGGAGAGGGTGCTTGCCTCCACTGGCAAACCCCCCATGACGGAGTCCTCTCCCCCTCTGTGCCGCAGCTGTCACAAGCCACAGCCACCGGGTACAAGGGCCTTAGGTTTCTCCCCCTCAGGAGACCCGCTCTTTACAATCTTCCCCAGAGCTTCCCACTGAGGAAGTCTGTTGCACATTTCATGCAAGAGGAAGCATATGGACTCCACTGAGGAGTCTTTGACCGAAGATACAGACTTTGATGACGGGGAAGGGTCCCCACATTCACTCTCTGATGAGGTGTCCTTTGATGACATCCTCAAGATCCTAAGACAGAGGGGTGACTGGAAGTCCTCCAACCCTTCCTCAGAGAAGTCTGTATTCCTGCAGGGTGCCTGGACCCTACCTCCTGGGTTACCCCCGCCAGCCGATGAGTTTGTCCAGCTCATTGTCCAGTGTGCATGGAAGGCTCCTGACACCCTGGAAGCTATACTGCGGAGGCCTGACTAAATTTTATCTCCCCCAGTTGAGCATCCCTATTTGTCAAAAGCTCTTTCAGTAGATGCCATGGTGGTGGCAGCTGCAACCAAGAAAGACTTGGCAGAAGAGAGCCAGACTGTCCATCCACCCAACAAGGAGTCCCGGGTGATAGACAGACTCGGGAAGTGTGTCTTTGCTTCATCGACCTTCGCCATAAGGTCCTTTAACTACTTGCCACACTTTACAAGGCTCCAGAGGGACCTTATCAACCAACTCTCTGAAACCTTGGCAGGAGCTGTTTCTGATTGAGGTCCGTGACAAAGTAGCTTCTCAGATAGCGACCCTGGAATCCATATCCAGTTCTTCCATGCACCTTATTTCACACACAACAGAAGGAGTGGCTAGAGCAGCAGGCACAAGTATAGTCACGAGAGGACATGCCTGGATGTGCCTTTGCGACTTTGTGGACTAGTTTAAGTCTTCCTTTATGAATGCCCCCATCAAGGCCGCTTCTTTGTTTGGCCCTAAAGTTAAAGATATGTTGGCAAGGTGCGAACAAGATGGCAAGACCCTATCTGCTGTTAGTGTCCGACACTCCACTCCTCAACGATTCTACTCCAGAAATCAGAGGAGCAGGAAGATGTGGCACAGAAAATCACAGGCCTCTTGATGCACTTGCCAAGTTCTCCCCTAGAGACAGAGGGGGAAACTCCAATGGAAGATGTCCCTTTCGGGGCAGGGGAGGTCTGCAAACCTGAGTTTCCACAGATTCTTTCTTTGGGCAACCCTAACTGCACTCCTGAAGCGTTGCCCGAATGCTCATCTCTGTAAGCGGTCGGAGGTCATTTTTCCTTGTACCCTACTGCCTGGTGAAACATAACCACTGATTCTTGGGTACAATGGATAATATCTAGAGGCTATCACATCCCCTTCCATCTCTGTCCATCCTTATCCCGAGATTTACCCGACATCCCACCCAGTCAAAGGGAAGCAGCAGCACACAAAAGCTGCTACAAAAGAGAGTCATCCAAATGGTCCCCCCAGGCCAGATGGGATCCGGTTTTTACTCAAGGTTCTTTTTGGTGCCAAAAAAAGACAGGGGACTGGAGACCGATTCTGGAAGTCAGCACACTGAACAAATTTGTAAAAACAGAGAAATTCTGGATGGTCACAGTTCAGTCTATCCTTCCTCTTC
Organism: Protopterus annectens; assembly: GCF_019279795.1. Classification (NCBI taxonomy): domain Eukaryota; kingdom Metazoa; phylum Chordata; order Ceratodontiformes; family Protopteridae; genus Protopterus; species Protopterus annectens. Next base: position 248,629,963 of record NC_056746.1, on the reverse strand, counting down.
TGGAAGAAGACGATTGGATGTGCTCTTTAGATCTTCAAGATGCATATTATCATATAAAAATGAACAAACGCTCAAGAAGATATTTCCGCTTCCGCATAGGAGCCAGTCACTATCAGTTTCGAGCACTGCCCTTCAGTTTGTCTACAGCCCCCAGAGTGTTCACCAAATGCATGGCAGTGGTCATCGCTCACCTGCGACTTCAAGGATTCCAGGCGTTTCCATACTTAGACGACTGGCTCCTCACTGCCCCCACCAAGCGTCTACTGGAAGAAGCCCTAGACTACACTCTTCTCACAGCACAATGCCTGGGAATCGCTATAAACTGGGAGAAGTCCAACACCATCCCAGCATCAATTCATCGGGGTTCTGTTGGACACGAGGAATTGCACAGCATCTGTTCCGGATCACAGATTTCAAAGAATAAGACAACAGGTTCAACTGCTACTCTGTCACCGCAAATCTTCTGCATGGTCCATATTCCAACTCTTGGGGTCAATGGCAGCCTCAGTCACCATTGTTCCTCTGGCCAGATTCGGCGAGACTTCTCCAGTGGTTGCTCCTCACTCAATGGTACCCTCTGCACCCTTTGTCCTTTCAGATAAGTGTAGCTCAAGAGATGTAAGCAAGATTTGCTCTGGTGGATGCCTCGAAACCCCCAACAATGGTCTCGCCCCTTAAGCCCCCATCAGCCAGAAGCCACGGTGACCACGGACGCCTCCCTGTTGGGGTGGGGGGGCTATGTCAGGGAAACTTGGTCCAAGGCACCTGGTTGGCAACAGAGGCCCTTTTACATGTTAGTGTCCTGGAACTGAGGGCGGTGGTATTAGCGTTGCAAGCATTCCACTCCATCCTTCCGTCAGGAACTATTGCGATCCAATCAGACATGTCAGTGGTCTGGTACATCAACAAGCAAGGGGGCACCAGATCTTATCCGTTATGCTGAGAGGCCTTAAGACTATGGCAATGGGCGATAGCTTCCAACCCCTTTCTAATTGCAACGCACATTCCTGGTAGCTCCAACATGATAGTGGACAAGTTGAGCAGGTGCATTCTACAACCTCACGAGTGGTCCCTCAACCCTGTGATAGTGGCAACAATGTTCAACCGCTGGGGCCGGCCTTGCTGCGACCTATTCGCCTCCCCAACCAACTACAAGTGCAGCAACTATTTTGCCCTGATTCCCCCCCCCCCCAGGGACAGTCACTGAGATGCTGTAGTCCACGCTTGGCCCTCGGGTTTGCTTTATGCTTATCCTCCTCTTTCCCTCACCTCCCAATTTCTGAAGAAAGCATGGCAGTTGAAAAGCAAAGTGATCCTCATTGCTCCATATTGGCCTCGACAATTTGGTTCCTTTCCTCTGGCCTCACCTGCTAGATCGACCATGGATCCTCAATCCATTCCCAATGTTGATCTCCCATCTGCAGGGTCTGACTCACCCCAATCTACCAACCCTGAAGCTGACAGCTTGGTTTCTCCACTTCCTATGATTGCCAGACAGGGTAACCTCTCGTCCCCGGTGCGCAATATTCTTATCACATCAAATAAATCGTCCACCAAACTAATCTGTCTCAGCAAATGGAAAAGGTTTTCATTATGGGCAGCGAATAAACAATTAGACCCCTTGTCAGCCCCAGTTTTGGTGGTTTTAGATTACTTATCACATCTTTTCCAATCTGGGGTGTCAGCCTTCTACTATTTGTATTAATTTAGCTGCCATTTCAGATTTCCACATTGGTTTTCAGGATTCTTCACTCATGTCACATAGACTCTGTAGGACTTTCTTGAAGGGTGTTTTTCACCTAAAACCTCCCTTTAGAGAACCAGTACAACCTTGGGATTTGGCTTTGGTTCTACAAGCCCTAACAGCTCCCCCCTTTGAACCTGCGTCTTCATGTGATTTAAAGTACCTCTCTTGGAAAACCTTGTTTCTGGTTGCAATCACATCGGCCAGACGTTTGTCAGAACTTCAAGCCTTATGCATCAAACGTCCCTACCTTATTTTCCATAAAGGATAGAGTATCACTGAGAACTATTTCTTCCTTTTTATCGAAAGTGGTGTCAGAGCAGTCTGTCAACCAGTCTATTGACCTCCCAGTATTTTTTCCTAATCATTCTAACAAGGGAGAGTATTGCCTGCACTCCCTGGATGTTCATAGGCAAATACAATTTTATCTGGACAGAACAAAATCTACCCATAAATCAGACCAACTATTTCTGGCCTTTTCTGGACCAAGGCTAGATCATCCTGTCTCAAAAGTTACATTGGCATTATGGTTGAGAAATTGCATTACCTTTATCTACAACAAGAACAATATCATCTTGCCTCACAGAGTGAAAGCCCACTACAAGGTCTATGGCAACTACAGCAGCTTTCCATGCTAGGGCTTCCCTCAATGATACTTGCTCAGCTGCGACTTGGGCCAAACCTCATACTTTTATCCTTCATTACAAACTGGATTTTGCCTCCAGAGGTAGTGCTTCTTTTGGCTCCATGGTGCTCAGGAATGTCCTTCCCTGAGGGTCACTCAGGGATACTGATAGCTGGGGACTCTGTCCCATCAGTAAGGAATAAATGAAGATTAACAACATGAGGTAAAGAAGTTATATCTTACCATAACGTTCAATCTGTGTTGTTTTTTCTTCATTCATTACTCCCCACCCTCCATCCCCCTTCGGAAGTTCCTGGTTGATCTCATACACTCTTTTATTGTAGGTCTGTTATGACCAGAGATAGCCTCTACTTTTGTCCGAGGTAACAGGGAGCAGAGCATTCTGGGTAGGATTATGGCTTGAGAGTTTTTGGTTGACGTGAGCTTTGTATGAGGCCGGCTCGGTTCTGAGGACGGAACCAATAACCCATCAGTAATGAATGAAAGAAGATCAACAACACAGATGGAATGTTATGGTAAGACCTAACTTTTTTTTTTTTTTGATTATATCCCTAGACATTTTACAGTTAACTTTACCACTCTGTTAACATGTCACTGATCCATTCTGTACAGTAATAATACCCTGTTTTTTGAATTAAAGTATTTCAATATCTTTCAGATCTGATGTTATCCATGTCAATATTCCTCACTTCAGGGTTGTAGGATCCGACATCAGATCTGAGCCGGCAATTTTTCAAACAGATCCTAGGCTCAAGCTTCTCCCACTCCCATAATCCCTTGCTGCCCTCAAACCCCTCAGATCTTGTTTGCCACTTCACTGTATCAGACCGGATTCCTTTGGCTCAAGTCCCTCTGTAGGATAAGTGCTCATTTTCAAATTTTCTTTTTGTCCTTAAAGCTGTTAGTCTCATTGTAGTGTCTTAGAGTTATAGTCTATAGTCCTTTTGTACTGCTACCATCCCCTCCCTTCTAGTTAATCGTTAGATTGTCTTAGTGTTCTGGTTGGTTTTGCTGGGGGTTTTTTTTACTGGTTTGGCTCCAGGTTATGGCTCTGGTCTGCATTTTCAACTTTGGTGTTTTGTCCATTTTTTTTCTCCATCATGTCTGACAAACCAGCAGGGTTTAAGAAGTGCTCCTTGTGTGGTCAGAAGATGTCCCTTTCCAGCTCGCATGAAGAGTCTCTCTCTTGCTTGGGTGCTGACCACCTGTAAGTTGAATGCGGCATTTGTGCCATCTTCAGCCTCAGGGCCTTGGTCGAGCACCACAATAAGCTGCTATTAAAAGGGATGGCTCAGGAGGGTCCGTTGCTCAAGCTGGGTCCCTCTGACCATAAGAGGAAGCTACCGTTGGTCTCTAGAGCCCCTTCTTCAAAGAAGCCTACTCTGTCAGATCCTAGCTCCTCTGGTCCAGCTCCAGCCTCGGCATTGTCGGATCCGAGGACCTCAGATCCAAGGTACCGTGAATCTACACCTGGATCCAAGATCCTCCGGTTCAAGACCTTCGAGTCCTAGGTCCCAGGAGGCTACACCCAGAACAATCCCCCCAGTCCGAGGTCTTTCGATCTGACCCACACTAGACCTGCCACAGATCCGATCTCCTCTGATCTGAGGCATTTAATTTCTGAATGCTCAAATCCTCTGTTGCCCTCAGATCCGAAGAGAATGGATCTGGGGCCCTTGTCCGATCTTGTCTTGATTGTGGACTCTCCACCGGGTTCTGGCCCGTTGCAGCACCTTGTAGCTCCCAGGCACAGAAACCATTCTTCAGAGAGGTACAGGAGGTCCTCTGGGTCTAGACCCATGTCCCCAGCTAAGTCATCAGCCTTTTCTAGATCCTCCAGGAGCTTGCCCCTATGCAACATGGACAGGATGATGAGGTCTTTCCTTAAGGCTCAGATTAAGCTGGGGTTTCTTGTGTCTCCTGTGCCCATCCGGCCAGAGGTCCTTCCCCCACCCCTACACTTAAATCTCCTCATCTGACCCAGGTGGTTTCTGATTCCCAGGACCTGGGGTGCAGTGAGCGGGTGACAAGGACTCCTAGAGCTCACTTTGTCACTACCCCCTCTGAGTCCCTGACCAGCTCCCCCCACCCCAAAGCAGTCGCTCCGGAGTCCTTGGGAGGAGATTCTGGTCCAGCCTTTTTGGACTAGTCCCTGCCTGTCAGTGCTTCGGCCTTCGACAGTTCGGGGTTGGTGCTCTCCAGAAGTCTTGAGGGAGTGGCATGCTCTGCCCCCTCTTTGCAGATGTTTTTCCCACCTGGTGTAGGGAGAGGGCATCATCCCAGCCGTTCAGCCTTCTGGGTAGCAGAGAGGATCTTCTCCACTGCTGGAGCTACCTCCCCTTCTCATCCTGCTCCTTTCCAGCCCCCCTTATCTCTGAATGCTGAGGCTTCTCATCCTGCTCCTGGTCAGCCCTCCTGAACCGGCCTTCAGGGAAGAGTTACCACAGTTGGGGTTCCCCTGTCTTCCAAGTCCTCTCCTGGGCTTCCTTCAGAGGATGTGTCTCAGAAGAGAACATGTTGGAGGATGCACTTTGACTTCCCGATGGAATCCCTCACCGAGGATATGGACCTTGATGAAGGAGGTGGGTCCCACAGATCTCTGCCTAAAGATGTCTCCTTTGGAGACATTCTAGAGATCCTCAAATTGAAGGGTGGATGGTCTCCCCGGCCCCCATCTTCCAAGAAGTTTGTGTTCCTGAGGGCATTTGGGACGGGACCATCTACCTCTTCAGTTTCTCCCCCTGCTGATGAACTCATAAACCTTATCTCCAGCATGACATGGAAGGAGGCTGATACTGTGGACCCAGTGCCCAAACAAGCGGACAGATTCTTAAGTCTTCCCTCAGAGAGTTTTGGTCCAGAGGGGTGCCAGTCGATGCTATAGTGGGTAGCTCCTGCCACCAAGAAAGAGCTGGCAGAACAGAGTACATCTGTCCATCACGAATCCCGGGTGATTGACAGACATTGAAAGCAGGTCTTAACCTCAGCTATGTCCAGTCTGCAGGCGCTTAACTACTTGGCACATTTCACCCACCTCCAAAAAGGTTTGGTTAAGGAACTCACCACTTCCCTTTCTGAATTGGTCTACTGAAGACGTCAACAAAGTGTCTCCCAAGGTATCCACTCTTGCGTCCCTAGCTAATTCTTCAATGAGGTGGATTTCCAGTGCTGTGAAAGGCACCTGTCAAGCGTCCTGCAACGGAATCACTATTTGGCGTTTTGCCTGGCTGCACCTGTGCTGGTTTGCCGAGTCCTATAAAGCATCCTTCTTCATTGCCCCTTTGATGCATCAACTCTCTTTGGTCTGTCAGTCAAAGACACACTCACCCACAGTGAGCAAGAGGGGACAACCTTGTTGGCTGTGGGAATCACATTTTCTACCCCTCAATGGTTCTTTTTTAAGACACAACAAGGGACTAAGAAGTTATGGTTCCAAAAGTTGCAGTCTTTTCTTTCAGGAGGCTCAGGATGAACCCTCTTCTAGAGGTCAGGGAGAGGGTTCAATGGCAGACTCCAACCTAGAGGCAGAGGGGGGTCCACAAAAATCAGTACTCCAGGGAACCCTTCTCTGAAAAGCCCTTCCAGCGCTCCTGATGCATTGCCCAACTGCCCTGTCCTAGAGGCAGGGGTAGTTTGTCTATGCATTTTTTGGCCTAGGCAGATATCACAAGAGACTGGTGGGTGCTAACCATTATTTCCAGGTGATATTTTCTTCCCTTTTCCCACTCTCCCAACCAGTCAGGAAACTTCACCCTGATGCGCCACCCCACCAGAGGGAGTTAGCTCAGCAAGAAGTTCTCAAGCTTCTTCAGAAGAGAGCCATCCAAGAGGTCCCCCCACGGCAACGAGGATCCGGAACTTACTCTCGCTTCTTTTTTGGTGTCGAAGAAAATGAGGGACCTACATCCAATCCTGGACTTGAGAGTTAAACCTCTCCATCAAGAAGTCCAAGTTTCGGATGGTCACTCTCCAGTCCATTGTGCCCCTTTTCCACAAGGACGAGTGGATATGCTGTGTGGATCTCCAGGATGCGTACTATCGTATAAAAATAGACCGGCTCTCCAAGGGATATCTTCTTTTCGGCATAAAGGCCAGTCATTGCCAATTCAGGACCCTGCCCTTTGGTTTCACCACAGCCCCCGGGTATTCACCAAGTGCATGGCAGTGATGGCAGCTCACCTTAGACTGCAGGGATTCCAGGTGTTTCCTTACCTCAACAATTGGCTCCTCATAGCTCCCATTAAGCATCGACTGGTCACAGCCACTCAGTACCTTCTTCGCTTGTTCCACCAGCTAGAAATTACCGTGAATCTACCCAAGTCGAATCTGATTCTGACCCAAAACTTGAGTTTATTGGCATCCAGCTAAGCACTGTGACAGAATGCAGCATTACCTCTCAGGCTTGTGCAGCTAATCAGATCTCAAGTTCAGTACCTTCTAGGTCTGTCTTGTCCCCAGGTCTGTTTCATTGTCAGGGCTCTAGGGTCAATGGTGGTGGCAGTCTATCTGGTCTAATGGTCTTCATTGTCTCATCCAGTGACAGCCTCCATCTGCCTCACTGCAGTGTGCAGGCATCGTCATCTTTGGTGGATTCAGTCTCCCGATCTCCTCATGGGCAGACCCCCTCTCAGTGCCACGGTAACCACGGACAGTTGCCTGCTGGAGTGGTGGCCATTACCAGAGAAGGACGGTCAAAGGTACATTGCCCCCCCCACAGAGACCAAGCTGCACATAAATGTACTGGATATGAGAGCAGTTCTTCTCTTGTTGCAAGCCTTCTAGGACTGCCTTCCTCCGGGTACCATTGCAGTGCACACAGACAACATGGTGGTTGTGTGGTATATCAACATACAAGGGTGCACATGTTCTTATCTGCTTTGTCACAAGGCCATGAGAGTGTGGGAATGGGTGATGTTCTCCTGTTAGGAACATCATTCTGGCCTCTGAGAAGGCTTCCACCAGAAAGGTCTATGGTAGTAAATGGAAAAGATTTTCACTGTTGCGGTTATCACACTTAGGTTATCTGCCTGCAGGTAGCCCTCAGTCGGCCCGAGTACCAGAGACTTAGTATTTCTGCATCGGTTGCTGTCGCTCCATGACTGACATCAGGTCGTCAGGGGTATAAAAACAGGCAGCCAACACCATTACATCAGTCTTTCTTGCCAAGGAGCCCGAAGCAGAAGCAGTTCGCACGAGTGCCGGTCGGCCACTACCTGAGTTTTCGTTTACGAATTGAATCATCCTGAAGTCTTCTAAAGATAAGTACCCCATTGGGGATCCTTTTTTCTTGCTCTAACTGATGACAGAAAAAGTTAACAATTGTCTTGCCTGTGGAAAGCAAATACCACACCAAGATTTCCATTCTTACTGTGTCACCTGTTTAGGCCCAGACTACAATGTACCTCACTGTCGGTTTTGTGCCTTGTTCAACGCCCGAACTATTCGTTGTCGGGCCCTTATTTTCGCTAAATACTTTCATTCTCGATCTTCATATTCTGAAATGGCTTTGGTAAGCCATCCGACTACCAATATTCTGAAAAAACGTGAGGCTAAAGACAGAGACAGACCGCACAGGTCCAAAGCTGCTGACGATGCTTCCGTTAATCTAGTCGCCAGTTCGCCGGTACTCAATGAGCCGCTTTCTCAGCCCCTGATGCCCGCTTCAGTGGATTCACAGGCCTCTACCGAGACCCGTTTGGAGTCCGGTATGCCGCAAAACTCTTCTTTGACTATGGAACCTGCTGATGTCTCTACCTTGGATGGGTCCGGAGCCGCTGAGCAGGCACCGGCTTCTGAGGAAGTTCTTCACACTACCGATGTTCGACACAAACCAATTTCTTTCGCATCTTCAGTTTTGTCTAAAACTACCAAGTTTCTAAGGCCAGGAGTCCGCGCTACGCCTAAAAAACCATCGACCAAAGTGCATGCACCTGCTCTCTTGCCACAACATCAAATGCTTAAAATGGCAGAAGGCCTTATTATGCTGATTAGGGGAAGTCAGCCTTCCCCTGCTAAGAGAAAGAGACCTGTCCCCAGTAGCTTCAACAGCCCAAGAGTCCGACTCTGAGGTATCTGATTATGAAGACATGTCCTTATCTGCTTATGAGGATTCAGATGCAGAGGAATCCATTCCCCCTGCCTCTCCTCCAGAGGATTTTTTTCTTTTGGTGAAACCTTACATACTTTGAGAGCAGTTCCATTGGGAATGCCAAGACTATCCTTAGTCCAAAAAGAGACTCAGAGAATTTCTAGATTTGCCACAACATAGGCCATTAGCAATACCCCCAGTCCTGGAGGTTGTGGATGATGTCTTTATGGAATTCAGTCTAACTCCTGATACTTTACCCCCTGCTCCTAGGAAACCAGACAGGTACTACAGAGTAGCTGACTCACAAATTCCATTTCAAAAATCCTACTGCTGACCCAGAGATCATCTCCCAGGGGCCTAAAGGTATCAAAGCAGCTACAGCTAAGAATCCCACCCCTTCAGACAGGGATTCCAGAGCTTTGGACAGATGGGGTAAGAAAGTGTATACCTCTGCAACTCTCACCATTAGGGCTTTGAATTGTCAGTTTCATATGCTGAAGTACCAGCAACATATTATGGAACTTGTTGAGCAGAAAATAGCTACCTTTACAGACTGTGCAGAAAATAAAGAGCAGACCTTGACGCTCCTTTGAACAAGGACAATCTGTTTGGCACCAAAGCAGAAGAGGTTTTTAAAAAGATGGACGAAAAGCTAAATCTATGCAGACAGTCAAAGAATTCTTGCAAGTACAGCCTCCTAGATTCAGTAGGCATTGCCCCTCGAAACATTGGTCCTTTCCAGCCCCCTCAAGGCCATCTCAAACTAGACCCAGGGAAAACAGGCCCCCCAGTCTACAGTCTCGGGGTATGCTGAGATGTAAGCAATGGAGTACCTCCACCTCTACAGCAGGGAGTGCTAAGCCACCCCCTTATGGAAAGAATTCCCAGTGACTTCTCAACTCCACCCCCACCTCTGCCCAACTGCTTGTGCCCCTAGGAGGAAAACTTACCCTTCATGCAAAAAACTGGATTTCCATCACCAAAGACCGATGGGTCCTCAACATTGTATCCCAGGGGTATACATTTTACTTCCACACTCTGCCAACCTCAAAAGGGTTTTCAGACCTTCCTCCAAATTAGTGGGCAGAGGCACAGAACCAAGTTCAGTCTCTATTCTCTATCAGGGCAATTCAGCCTGTTCCTGTGGAACAGATAGGTCAAGGATTCTATTCCAGACTTTTCCTGGTACCCAGATAGGAGGGCTCTTGGTGCCTAATCCTAGATCTTTCAGTTCTCAAATTCTCAACACCTTCCTGGTGGTACCAAAATTCAAAATGCTCACCCTGCAGCAGCTTCTTCCTATGCCAGCCAAAGGTGCCTGGTTAGTCACCCTAGACTTAAAAGAAGCCTATCTGTACATCACTATAAGGGAGTCATGCAGGAAATATCTATGCTTCAGGGCAGGATCTATGCATTATCAGTTCTCTGCACTTCCCTTTGGCTTATCCACTGCTCCCAGAGTATTCACAAAATGCCTGTCTCCATCCATTGCTTACTGCAGACAGAGAAATATTCAAATTTACCCGTACTTAGATGACTGCCTGATTCAGGCAGACAGTTAGGAAATGCTGTTGCAGCATGTGACATTTGTAAAAAGCCTTCTAACTTCCTTGGGGTACACCATCAACGAAAAGAAATCAAAACTAGTCCCTAGTCAAAAGATTGTATTCCTGGGAGCAAGCTTGAACACAGCATCCCAGATGGCATTCCTCACTCCAGAAAAACAAGCCTATCTGACAGACTATTTCACTCAAATGGCCACCAGAACTAAGCTATCTGCAAAGAAAATCCTGCAGGCCTTAGAGTTCATGACCTCATGCATCCTACTAATTCCATATGCCAGACTGTATATGAGGAAACTTCAGTGGTACTTAAAAAGTCTTTGCTGCCAACATTCTCAGGACCTGGAAACCGTCATTCCTATCACACCCTGTCTAAGGACAGAGTTTCTTTGGTGGGCAGCAGCATGCAACCACAACAAGGGACTGCCCTTTACTCAACCCCATGCCACCCAGACCCTAACCACAGATGCATCAGACTATGCCTGGGGGGCACACATGGACGGCAAGTGCATTCAGGGCCACTGGAGCCCAAGTCAAATTCACCTACACATCAACCAAAAAGAGATGCTAGCTGTGCAGCATGCTCTGACAGCTTTCAGATCCCTACTCTCACCGGGACACCTGCTTATAAAAACAAACACCACCACAGTTCTGTAATGCATCAACAAGCAGGGGGAAACCCACTCTTACACACTCTGCAGGCTAGCCATGGCCCTGTGGAACACTGCCTTGGACATGCAAGTCCATCTGCAAGCTCAATTCCTGCCAGTCAAACAAAACTCACTGGCAGACGACTTAAGCAGAAATCTCTTAGACCCACGCGAGTGGCAATTAGAGCCCAGCATCTTCAACCTTCTGATTCAGAAATGGGGGACCCCAGAGGTGGATCTCTTTGCCTCCCTCTGCAGTCACCAACTCAGCAAATTTTGCACCAGGACTCCTCACAGCAGGGCCTGGAAAGTGGATGTCCTATCTTTTCAGTGGGTAAATCTCTCAATCTATGCCTTTCCCCTTCTGCCCCTTCTCTCAAGAGTGTTACTCAGGATAAGACAGGACAGACCAAGGACAATTCTGATTGCCCCAGACTGGCCACGCCAGCAGTGGTACCCACTCCTGCCCTGTCACCAGTGCCACTCTGGTATCTACACCAGAACCCATCCCTGCTCTCTCAGCAGATCTTGCATCCTCAACTGCAAACCCTAAATCTTGCAGCCTGGCTTATTCCTTGAATTCTCCCCCAGTAACTAGCCTAAGCAAGCAGGTGCTGGAGGAAGCCAGAAGACCCAGTACAAGAAAATCTTATGCTGATAAGTGGAAAAGGGTACTGCTCCTGGATTCAGTCAAAAGAAGAGGACACAACTCTGCCCTCCCTGCCTCTAATCCTGGATTACTTAGCAGATCTGCTACACAGAGGCCTATCCTTCTCCTCCATTAAGATACATGCTTCTTCCATTTTGGCTCATTGCAACACTGAGCTACCCCTGTTATCTCACCCTCTTATCAAACAGTTCCTGAGAGGGGCAAACAACTTAAGGCTACCAAGGAGAGCACCCACCCCTGCTTGGGACTTTAACTTTGTACTGGAAAAGCTCACACTCCCCCCCCCCCCCCTTTGAGCGTGCAGTGTCAGCAGAGTTAAAATTCCTCTCTTGGAAAACAGCCTTGCTTCTGGCCATCACTTCAGCTACAAGAGTGTCTGAGCTACAAGCACTTATGGCTGTGGAACCCTTCATTATTTTCCATGCTGACAGGGTTTCTCTCAGGACTAACCCTTTTTTTCTGCCTAAAGTGGTGTCCAGTGTGGCTCTCAACCAATCTATCCATTTGCCAACCTTCTACCCTAATCCTCAAAGTAAAGGGGAAAGGATCATGCACTCCTTGGACATGCACAGACAGCTCAGATTCTACCTTGATAGGGCTAATCCCTTCAGGAAATCTGACCAGTTACTAGTCAGCTTTGCACCAGGGGCAGAGGGCAAGGCCATTTCAAAACAAACAATTTACAAATGGATAGCACACTGCATCCATTTCTGCTACAAGCACCATGGGAAACCAACCCCTCAGAGGGTCAGAACACATTCCACTAGGGCAACTTCTACCTCTACAGCATTCTGCAGGGGAGTCCCTACCAGGGACATCCTGGAAGCTGCTACCTGGAGTTCTGTACACACCTTCACCAAGCATTACCACCTGCTATTCTTTTCCATATCCAGGGCGGGTTTTGCAGCAGCAGTCCTGCAAAGCCATACTAGCCAGCCCCAACTCTTTTTGACTGCCTCCACCCTTCTTCAGCTTTGGGAATCTACCCAAGTGTGATGACTGCAACAGTGAAACACAAAAAACATAGTACAGTTGTGTACGCTTAGCATAAATGTAGATGTTCGAGTGTATTCACTGTTGCAGTCCTGGTTTCCTTCCCTCCAGCCCCCTTGTCTCTCTCTCTCTCTCTCCTCTCTATGGTTATTACTCACCCCTTAAAAGGGGTATTGATATTTACTTTTTACTGGTGGTGAAGTTCTTCATGTTTTACTGTTGCAGTCATTACATTTGGGTTATCTGCCTGCAGGTAGCCCTCAGCCGGCCTGAATATCAAAGTCTTGGGTCCTGCATCAGATGCTGTCTCTTTTTCCATGACATCAGGTCATCAGGGGTATAAAGCATGCAGACGCCATTACATCAGTCTTTCTTGCCGTGCGGTGCCCGAAGCAGAAGCAGTTCGCAAGTGCTGGTCGGCCAACTCCTGAAATTTTCGATGTCCTTCATGGATGCATCTGCAGTCATAACAACTGGGTTGTCCTGTCGTCAGGCAGCCCTTCGGTCGGCCGGATTCCAAAGTCCGGGTCCGGCTTCAGCTGATGTCGCACTTCACCCGACGTCATCTCTGCTGGTCTTCGGGTATAAAGGCATCAGCCGACGCCATTTTCCTCAGTCTTTCTTGCCGTGGCGCCGAAGCAGAAGCTGTTCGCAAGTGCCGGTCGGTCAGATCCAGAGATTACTTCTACCGAATACTACTTGAAGACTTCTAAAGCTAAGTACCCGTTGGGGACTCTTTCTTGCCTCAGCCGATGTCAGAAAAAGTCAATAACTGTTTAACTTGTGGGAAACAAATACCTCATAAAGATTTCCACTCTTACTGTTTGCCTTGTTTAGGCCCAGACCACGACATAGCAGCCTGTTCGGCCTGTGCTTCATTCAACCGACGAACGCTTAGGCGTCGGTCGGAGTTTGCTGAACAGTTTTTTGGCTCAGATTTTGCGTACATTATGCCGTCGGATCCTCCGACCACCCAAATTGTTAAAAAACGCAAAGAAAAAGACCGACACTCGCGGTCCGCGGTTTCGGCTGAAACCATGGTTAAGCAAACCGCGAGTGTCTCGGTTTCGGCCGAAACCAAGAAAGCTGATCAAAGTACAGCCGAATCAATGACTACTACCGAGGTTCCTGCTACTTTACTGGAATCGGCCTCAGAAATTTTACCTACAACAGTGGCTACTAGTGTCTTATCAGACACCATCCCTTTGGATGTCTCTACCCCAGCACGTGGTGCTGCTAGGCCTCCTGCAGCCATGTCTATTAAGGCCTTTGCCAGGGCTAAAGCAGCCAAATCTACTAAATCTGTGCCTGTTAAACCCCCCTCAACCAGGCCCACTTCTAGTTCACAAATGCTTACTCTGGCAGAAGATTTAATATCCTTAATTAGGGGATCTCAATCTCACCCAGACAGGGCCTCTCAGCCGCCAGAAAAGAGACGTAGAGCAGAGCCCCGAGCCTGTGTCCTCTGATGATTCTGCGGATGACTCAGATATTACAGACCAGCCAGAGGCTCCTTTCTCCAATTATGAAGACTCAGATGCTGAAGAATCCATTCCAGCTGCTTCTCCACCAGAAGAATTCTCCTTTGGGGAAACCTTACATGCCATGAGAGAACATTTCCAATGGCAGGAACAGGATTTCTCAGATTCCAGAAAAAGACTTAGGACCTTTCTGCACCTACCACAACACAGGCCCTTAGCTATACCTCCTGTCCTCTCTGTTGTGGACGATGCATTTAATGATGTCTGCACTGCACCAGATTCCTTACCTCCAGCCCCTGCCAAACCAGATAGATTTTACAGGGTGCCAGACACTCATCATCACCTATACAAGGCCCCACTTGCAGACCCCGAAACTATATCCCAGGGACCTAAGGCAGTAGCCTTGACCACAGCAAAAAACCCTATTCCTTCTGAAAGGGAAGCCAGGTCTTTAGACAGATGGGGCAAAAAAGTTTACACCTCTGCTACTCTCTCAGCTAGAGCTTTAAACTGTCAGTTTCACATGATACAATACCAAGAGTTTATGCTTGATCAGTTAACTAAAAGCTATCCTCTGATGACTCTATAGATAAGAAATATGTATTAGAAATGGTAAATAACATACAACAGGTTAGTAACCATTCCTTAAAATGTGGCTATGATGCACTGGAGGCTTCATTTAGATCAGCCATGACTGGCACAGTGATAAGAAGACATGCATGGCTGAAGGAACAGGTCTTACTGGATCATGTTAAAGCTAAGTTATTAGATGCTCCTATGGATAAGGCCAGTTTGTTTGGTACACCTGCCCAGCAGGTAATGAAGAAAATGGAAGAAAAGGCAAAATCTGTACAAACGGTTAAAGATTTCTTACAGGTTCAGCCCCAAGGTTTAGCAGGAACTGGCCTGCCAAAAATTGGTCCTTTCCTGACTCCACAAGATCCCAAAGGGGCAGGAATAGACGTTCCAGAGGCAGAAATCAATCCAGAGGGGGTGCCTACAGAGGACGACAGTGGCAAGATAATAACAGAGGCACAGACACAGCCACTACCACTACAACAGGACAATCACAGTGACTTGATTCTAACTCCGCCTACCAGGGAACAAATAGCAGCACCATTAGGCGGAAAATTAACCTTATTTTGAAAAACTGGCACTATATCACAAAAGACAAGTGGATTTTGCAAACCATAGACCAAGGCTACGGTTCCACTTCCACACTTTACCAGTCAAAGAGGAATGCCAAACCTGCCTCCAAACCAAAAAACAGAAGCTCTACAGCAGATAATGCAATTAACAAAGATGAGAGCTGTGGAAAGAGTACCAATAACAGAACAAGGCAAAGGATTCTACTCCAGACTATTCCTAGTTCCAAGAAAGGAAAAAAGTTGGAGACCTATTCTTGACCTGTCCACCTTAAACACATACATCATTGTCCCAAAATTCAAAATGCTGACCCTACAGCAACTTCTTCCCATGCTGGGCAAGGAGTGTTGGCTGGTAACTCTAGATCTCAAGGAGGCATACCTGCACGTCCCCATTCGACCAATTTGCAGAAGATACCTCAGATTTCTTGCAGGATCAGAGCACTATCAATTCTCAGCATTGCCCTTTGGCTTATCTACTGCGCCCAGAGTATTCACAAAATGCCTGGCATCAGTAATCGCCCACTGCAGACTACAGGGAATCCAAATCTATCCATACCTGGACGACTGCCTGCTACAAGGGGACAACAAAAGCAAGCTGACAACAGATTTACAAAGGGTCATTTACTTGCTACAAGCACTGGGATACACAGTCAATTTACAAAAGTCAAGGCTGATACCATCCCAAACAAGGACATTATTGGGCGCGGAATTGAACACAGTAAAACAAATGGCATTCCTAACTGCAGAAAAACAAAAAGAACTACCTCTTTACTTCTTGGCACTAACAAAACAGAACAAGCTAACAGCAAGAAAAGTTCTGCATGCCTTGGGCTTCATGGCATCATGCATAATCTTGGTTCCACATGCCAGACTGCATATGAGAAAACTACAGTGGTACCTAAAGAATCTATGGTCCCAACACAGGCACAGCCTAGAAGCAGAAATTCCACTAATCCCATGCCTAAAACAGGAGTTCCTATGGTGGGCTCAAGCATGCCAGTCAAACCCAGGCCTACCCTTTCACAACTATCAAGCAAGCCAAACCATCACAACAGACGCCTCAGACCTAGGATGGGGGGCTCACATGCTGGACAAATGCGTACAAGGATTGTGGACGCAGGACCAGCTTCACCTGCACATCAACCTAAAAGAAATGCTGGCAGTAAAACTGGCAATACAAAAATTCAGACCATTTCTCAAAGAAGGCCATTTGATGATAAGGACAGACAACACCACAGTCATGTGGTACATCAACAAACAGGGAGGCACTCATTCATACTCCCTATGCAGAATGACTTTGGACCTTTGGAACATGGCACTCAGCTACAACATCCAGTTACAGGCAATATTTGTACCGGGAAAGGAGAATACTCTAGCAGACATGTTAAGCAGAACCACCTCGGATGCTCACGAATGGATGCTACACCCGGACATCTTCAAGACCATCTCAAAGAAATGGGGAATGCCACAGATAGATCTATTCGCTTCCCCTCTCAATCACCAGCTCAAAAAATTCTGCACAAGGACATTCCATCCACTTGCATGGAAAGTGGATTCGCTCTCCTTCAGCTGGAAAGGTCTGACAGCATATGCATTCCCACCTCTTCCCTTGATACACAAGGTATTACTAAAAATCAAGGAGGAACGTCCAAGGATAATCCTGATAGCTCGAACTGGCCAAGACAACACTGGTACCCATTACTGAGGAGCATGTCTCGGGACCAAATGTGGTCAATACCCCTGATGCCTTTGATGTTAACTCAGAACAACTACAGCATCATGCATCCAAACCTAAAACGTTGCAACTGACTGCATGGAACATCACATAGCAGCAATTAATCCAGATCTTTCCCAAAGGGTTAAAGACATTATCCTTGAAGCCCGCAGACCTTCAACAAGAAGGAACTATGCAGGAAAATGGAAAAGGTTTGTCATTTGGAGTGCTGAAAGAGGAAAAGATGTGTCGAATATAGATATTGCCAACATTCTGGAGTACTTGGCAGAGCTTCTACATACAGGCCTGTCCTATTCCTCCATCAAGATACATGCATCAGCTATTTCAGCAGAATACAGCTTTGATCCACCTGTCTTTTCACATCCTCTACTCAGGCAGTTCCTCAGAGGGATCAAGAATGTAAAACCTCCTAGGAAGCCACCATTGCCAGCTTGGGATTTGAACTTTGTGCTAGAAAAGTTGACACTCGCACCTTTTGAACCAGCAGCAACAGCAGACCTACAGCATCTATCATGGAAAACTGCTTTCCTACTGGCAATAACCTCTGCAAGGAGAGTTTCTGAGCTTCAGGCCCTAATGGCAGTACAACCCTTCCTAATCTTCCACCAAGATAGAGTGTCCATGAGGACTAATCCTACATTTATGCCTAAGGTGGTATCCAGAGTGTCTTTAAAACCAGGCAATCCACCTACCTACCTTCTTTCCCAACCCACAAAACAGAGGGGAAAGAATGCTGCATACCTTGGATGTACATAGACAGCTACGCTACTACCTGGACAGAACAAAAAGTAACAGAAAAACTGACCAGCTTTTTGTAGCCTATGCAACAGGAAGGGAAGGAAAAGCAATTTCCAAACAGACAATCTCCAAATGGATAGGAAATTGCATACGATTCTGTTACTCCTTCCATGGAAAACCAATTCCACAGAACATAAGGCCTCATTCTACAAGGGCAACAGCCACTACCACAGCCTTTTTACGAGGAGTGGCAACCAAGGACATTATTGAGGCGGCTACTTGGACCTCCGTGCATACATTTGCCAAGCATTATAATTTACCTCTGTATTCCACATCCCGAGCAGGGTTTGCCACTGCTGTACTGCAAGGGATCCTAACCACACCATAATCTTTTCTTCCTCCTCCCCTAGTTGGCTATGGTATTCTACCCAGTTGTTATGACTGCAGATGCATCCATGAAGGACATAGTACAGTTTTGTACCTACCATAAATGTAGATGTCCGAACTGGATAGCATCTGCAGTCAGGATTACCCTCCCTCCTTCCCCTCTGTGGTACTCCTAGGGTATTTACCCTCCTAATAGCTAGCTGGTGGGGGGAGTCTCTTATGGTGTATTTGTTTGTATATATGTACATACATGCTTATTTTTTGTGTTTGCCTTCTATCTTTTTGGAAACATTGGCATTTACCCAAAATTTAGCCTTCCAAAAGGGCAACTGGCATCTGGGGCAAGAAACACTGAGGAAAATGGCGTCTGCTGATGCCTTTATACCCGAAGACCAGAAGAGATGACGTCGGGTGAAGTGCGACATCAGCCGAAGCCGGACCTGGACATTGGAATCCGGCCGACCGAAGGGCTGCCTGACGACAGGACAACCCAGTTGTTATGACTGCAGATGCTATCCAGTTCGGACATCTACATTTATGGTAGGTACAAAACTGTACTTTTTCGAGTTTCAGAACCAAAGCCTTCAAAAAAGCTAAGTAGCCGTTGGGGATCTTTTTTCCTGCTTTAAACCTATGTCAGTAAAAGTTAACAATTAATACAGTTATTACTTGTGGAAAGCAAATACCTCATAAAGATTTTCATTCGTACTGCATTCCTTGCCTAGGCCCAGACCACGATGTCCCTCGCTGTCGGTTTTGTGCCTTATTCAATCCTCTAACTATTCATTGTCGGTTCATTTTTGCATCAAACTATTTCGGTACTCGGTTTAATTATCCAGAAATGGCTTCGGTAAGCCATCCGACTACCAACATTCCGAAAAAATGTAAAGAAGCTGCCGACAACGCTTCCGTTAAGCTAGTCACCAGTTTGCCGGTACTCATTGAGGCGCTTTCGCAGCCCTCGATACCTGCTACTTCAGATTCGCAGGCCTCTACTGAGACCCATTCAGAGTCCGGTATGCCGTGAGATGCTTCTTCGACTTTGGAACCTGCAGATTGTCTCTACCTTGGATGGGTCCAGAGCCGCTTTGCAGGCACTGGCTCCTGAGGGATGTATTCAGGCCTACTGACTTGCATTTCAAACCGATGCCATCTTCTTCTTTAAGGCCTAAAATTCGACCCACTCCTAGAAAACCGACGTCCAAATTGCATGGTCAGGCCCATATGCCTAAAAAACAAATTATAAGAATGGCTGAAGACCTTATTACTTGAATTAGGGGATGCCAGCCTTCACCCTCTAAGAGACCTAGAACTGATTTTCCTTCTGATTCTTCGGATCAGGATTATGAAATTTCTGTTTCTTCTGATTACCAGGATTGGCCCTTATCTACCTATGAGGATTCTAATGCAGAGGACAGCATAGCCTCTGCTTCCCCTCCAGAAGATTTTTCTTTTGGTGAAACCTTGCACACTCTTAGGCAGCATTTCCGCTGAGAAAGCCAGGATTACTCTGACTCCAAAAAGAGGCTTAGGGAATTCTTACTCCCACCTCAACACAGGCCTTTTAGCTATCCCTCCTGTCCTGGACATTGTAGATGATACCTTTCTGGAATCTAGCCTGGCTCCTGACTCTTTACCTGCTGCTCCCAGTAAGCCTGACCGGTATTACAGGGTACCTGACTCTCACAAGTTCCTCTTTAAAAATCCTACTGCGGACCCAGAGAACATTTCACAGGGACCCAAGGGCATTAAGGCTACTACTGCCAAAAATCCTACGCCCTCTGATAGAGATTCCATGGCGCTGGATAGATGGGGTAAGAAGGTATACACTTATGCAACCTTGGCCATTACGGCCTTAAACTGCCAGTTTCATATGTTAAAGTATCAGCAACATATTATTGGATTGCTTAAACAGAAAATGATGTTGATTCCCGACTGTGCTGAAAATAAAGATTTACAGGATTTAATGCATTCTGCTGAACAAGTTAGAAAACATACTTTGCAATGTGGTTTTGATTCATTAGAGGCATCTTGCAGGGCTGCTGTCACTGGATCTGTACTTAGAAGGCATGCTTGGCTTAAGGAGCAATCTTTGCCAGATCATGTTAAAGCTAAATTACTGGATACTCCCTTAAACCAAGACCACCTGTTTGGCAACAAAGCAGAAGTACTTAAAAAGATGGAGGAAAAGGCTAAATCCATGCAAACTGTTAAATATTTCCTGCAAGTACAGTCTCCCAGATTTAGTAGGCATTGGTCCTCTAAGAATTGGTCCTTTCCTGCCTCTTCCAGACCTTCTCAGTCCAAACCAAGAACCAGCAGAGCACCCAGGCTTCAGTCCCAAAGTACTCACAGGCCTAAGCAGTGTGGGGCTCCCACTTCCAAAGCAGGGAGTAGTAAGACTCCCCCTATGATAAAAACTGTCTCAGTGACTTAACTTTAAACCTTCCAAGCCCTGCTCAACTGATTGTTCCCTTAGGGGAAAAGATTGCCTTGCATGCAAAAAATTGGGAACTCATTACCCAGGACAAATGGGTTTTAAATATAGTTTCCCAAGGATACAGATTCCACTTCCACTCCTTATCAACCCCAAATGGTTGGCCAGACCTACCCCCAAATCAGTGGGCACAGGCTCAAAAGCAAGTTCTCTCTCTTTTAAGCATCAGGGCTATTCAACCTGTCCCAGAAGAAGAATGGGGGCAAGGTTTCTATTCAAGACTTTTCCTGGTACCCAGAAAAGACAACTCCTGGCTTACTATCCTGGACCTGTCTATCCTAAACACATTTTTGGTAATCCCAAAATTCAAGATGCTAACTCTTCATCAGCTGCTTCCCATGCTAGACAAAGATGCCTGGTTTGCAACACTGGATTTAAAGGAAGCCTACCTGCACATCCCAATAAGGGAATCTTGCAGAAGATGCCTACTCTTCAGAGCAGGCTACATGCACTATCAGTTCTCTGCAGTGCCCTTTGGCTTATCTACTGTGCCCAGGGTATTCACAAAGTGCCTAGCTCCAGTCATTGCATTTTGCAGGCAAAGAAATATTCAGATATACCCATACCTGGACGATTGTCTAATTCAGGCAGAAGGCCAAGGCATACTATTAAATCATCTGGCATTTGTAAAGAAATTGCTAACGTGTCTGGGGTACATCATAAACGAAAAGAAATGACATCTTATACTCTGCCAACAAATTGTATTCCTGGGAGCAAGCTTGAATACAACTTCCCAGATGGCCTACCTAATGCCAGAGAAACAAGTTCATTTGATAGCCTGCTTCAAACTACTGGCCACAAAGACCCAGTTATTTGCAAGGAAAATACTGCAAGCCCTGGGGTTCATGGCCTCTTGCATTCTACTAATTCCATATGCAAGACTGCATATGAGGAAACTACAATGGTATCTAAAAAGCCTATGGTGTCCACATTCTCAGGATCTAGAATCAATGATTCCTATCATACCTTGTCTGCAGATAGAGTTCCTTTGGTGGGCAGAGGCCTGCCACTAAAACAAAGGACTGCCATTCACTCTACCCCCTGCCGCCCAAACCCTAACAACAGACGCATCAGACTATACATGGGGGGCTCACTTGGCAGGGCAGTGCATTCAGGGCAAATGGAACCCAAATCAAATGCACCTGCATGTCATTCAAAAAGAAGTGTTAGCTGTACAGAATGCTCTGACAGCCTTCAAGGAACACATTCTTCCAGGACAGTTATTGGTAAAGATGGGCAACACCACTGTTATGTGGTACATAAACAAGCAGGGGGGAACCCACTCATACCCTCTCTGCAGACTAGCCATGGCTCTGTGGGACACAGCCTTGATCTATCAAGTGTACCTACATGCTCAATTCCTGCCAGGAAAGCTAAATACACTGGCAGACGAACTAAGCAGAAATCTTATGGATCCACACGAGTGGAAACTGGAACCAAAGATATTCAACATGTTGAGAAACAAATGGGGGAGCCCAGAGATAGACCTGTTTGCCTCCCCCGAGAACTACCAGTTGGACAAATTCTGCACAAGGACTCTCCACAAACAAGCTTGGAAAGTGGATGCCCTGTACTTCACCTGGAAAAACCGATCAGTTTATGCTTTTCCCCCTCTGCCTCTCCTCTCCAAGGTACTGCTAAAGATCAAACAGGACAAACCAAGGACAATACTGATTGCACCAGACTGGCCACACCAACACTGGTACCCCCTCTTGTGCAGTGTGTCACTGCTGGCACCATGGTACCTGCCTCAGACCCCTGCCCTGCTGTCCCAGCAGGAGGGCCAGATGTTCATCGTGTTTCACTGTTGCAGTCATTGCACTTGGGTTATCCTGCTGGCAGGCTACCCGCAGGCAGCCAGAATTCCAAAGTCTAGGTCCGGCGTCGGTTGCTGCCGCCTCTTCCCTGACGTCAGTGCTCCAGGGGTATAAAAGATGCAGCCAACGCCATTTTCCCCAGTCTTTCTTGCAGCGCGGTGCCCAAAGCAAAAGCAGTTCGCAAGTGCTGGTCGGCCGACTCCTGAGATTTTCAAAATCGAATTTCAGAACCGAAGTCTCCAATAAAGCTAAGCACCTCGTTGGGGAAATGTTTTCTTCCTCCAGACCAATGTTAGTAAAAGTTAACAATTGTATTTCTTGTGGGAAGCAATACCTTATAAGGATTTTCACTCTTACTGTATTCCTTGCCTAGGCCCTGACCACGACGTTGCTAGTTGTCGGTTTTGTGCTAGATTCAACCAATGCACTATTAAGCGTCTGTTTAATTTTGCTTTACATTACTTTGGCCGAAGATTTAACTACATAATGCCGTCAGAACAACCGACGACCGGAATTCATAAAACACGCAAAGACAAACAAAAGGACAGGCATCCGAGTTCCAAAACCGACGAAGCCTCTTTTAGGCCAGTCGCCGGTTCTCATTGAGGCGCTTTCGAAGCCCCTGACACCTGCTACCTCAGAGCCACAGGCCGCATCCGACTCCCACGTGGAGACACCTAGGCCTCTGGAAACTCAAGGTATTGGGCCTGCGAAAACTATTTCCTCAGATGGGTCCAGAGCCGCTGAGCAGGCATCGGCCTCTGAGGGTGTTTTCAGACTTTCAGAACTTACTATTAAGTCCAATACAGCAGCCAAGGCAAAGACAAGGAAACCAGTACAGCATTCTCCTGGACAGTCATCCATGCCAAAGAAACATATGCTTTAAATGGCCGAGGACCTAATTACTTTGATCAGGGGTTCCCATCCCCCTCCTGATGAAATGCCTAGGCAAGACACTGACTATGACTCCTCTGACCAGGTTTCTATTTCCTCTGATTCCTCTTCAGATCAGGGGTATTCTCTCCCTTCCTATGAGGACTCTGGTGCAGAAGAATCTATACCTTCAGCCTCTCCGCCTGAGGATTACTCTTTTGGGGAAACCTTGCACACCATGAGGGAGCATTTCCATTGGGAGAGCCAGGATTATTCAGAATCCAAGAAAAGGCTCAGAGACTTCCTTTTATTGCCTCAGCACACAGGCCCCTGGCTATCCCCCCTGTGCTTGATATTGTTGATGATGTTTTCTCCGAATCCAGTTGGTCTCCTGATTCTTTACCCCCTACACCAGTCAAGCCAGACAGGTACTACAGGGTCCCAGACTCTCATAAATTTCTTTATAAAAACCCTGCTGCTGACGCAGAAACAATTTCTCAGGGTCCCAAAGGGGTTAAGGCTTCCACTGCAAAAAACCCTGTCCCCTCTGATAGGGATTCCAGAGCTCTGGATAGATGGGGGAAAAAGTTTACACTTCTGCTACTTTAGCTGTAAGGGCTTTAAACTGCCAGTTTCACATGCTTAAATATCAACAATATCTAATGTCTTTGTTCAAACAGAAATGCTTACAAACTCAGAATGTCCTGACAGTAAGGAAATGCAGGATTTATTGCATGCAGCTGAACAAGTGGGAAAGCATACTCTGCAATGTGGTTTTGATTCATTAGAGGCTTCTTGCAGAGCCGCAGTTACAGGCTCTGTCATTCGAAGGCATGCTTGGTTAAAAGAACAAAGTTTACCTGATCATGTTAAAGTAAAATTATTGGATGCCCCACTACAGCATGATACTTTGTTTGGTGTTAAGGCAGAAGAGGTGTTAAAGAAAATGGAGGATAAAGCAAAATCAATGCAGACAGTAAAGGATTTCTTACAGGTTCGGCCACCTAGATTTAGCAGAAACTGACCTTCTAAAAATTGGTCCTTTCCGGTGTCAGACAGGCCACAAAGAGGCAGATACAGACCCCCAAGAAGCAGATCTCAGCCCCAAGGCTCATACAGACCTAAGCAATGGGGAGCTTCAGCCCCCAAAGGAGGAGAAGACAAATCACAACCTTATAGGAAACTCTACAAATGCCAAGCACTTACCTTTTGGCAGCACCCTTAGGGGTAAAGCTAGCACTTTTCTCACAAAATTGGCACATGATCACCCAGGACAAATGGGTACTGAATATTGTTTCTCAGGGTTACAGGTTCCACTTTCATACCCTTCCAAAATCAAAAGGTATGCCAGAAATGCCACAAAACCAATGGGCAGAGGCACAAAAACAAAATTCTGCTCTCATGGACATGAGAACTATTCAAAGAGTACCACAGCAAGAACAGGGACAAGGATTTTACTCAAGACTTTTCCTGGTACCCAGAAAGGACAAAGCCTTGAGACCAATACTGGACCTGTCAATCCTAAATACTTTCCTGGATGTTCCGAAATTCAAAATGTTAACACTGCAGCAACTTCTACCCATGTTGGGCAAGAAGGCTTGGCTAGTTACTTTGGACCTCAAGGAGGCATACCTGCATGTCCCAATCAGACAATCTTGCAGAAGATACCTCAGATTCATAGCTGGCTCAATGCATTACCAATTCTCTGCACTGCCCTTTGGCTTATCTACTGCGCCCAGGGTCTTCACAAAATGCCTGGCACCAGTAATTGCATTTTGCAGACAAAAAGGAATTCAAATATATCCCTACTTGGACGACTGCCTTATTCAAGCAGAGAGCAAGGACATTCTACTAAAGCATCTGGTATTTGCAAAAAGATTACTAATTTGCATAAGGTACACAGTAAATGAAAAGAAGTCAAAACTAGTGCCCTCTCAAGAGATAATATTCCTGGGTGCAAGCTTAAATACAACTGCTCAGATGGCTTATCTCATGCCAGACAAGCAAAGGCAACTGACTCATTACTTTCAAATGATGGCAACAAAGACCCAGCTCCCTACAAGAAAAATTCTGCAGGCTCTGGGCTTCATGGCATCCTGCATTCTACTAATTCCATATGCAAGACTGCATATGAGGAAACTACAATGGTATCTAAAAAGTGTTTGGACTCAAAATTGCCACAGCCTGGAAACAATAATATCTCTTATTTCCTGCCTGCAACAGGAGTTTCGATGGTGGGCCCTGGCCTGTCACCACAACAAGGGACAGCCTTTCACCTTACCCACAGCCAGGCAGACAACAGATGCATCGGATTATGCCTGGGGGGCACACATGGCAGGAAAATGTATTCAGGGCACGTGGCCCAAGGAACAAATGCATCTTCACATCAATCAAAAAGAGATGCTAGCTATACAGCATGCCCTGACAGCCTTCAAGGATCTACTACATCCAAGACAACTATTACTAAAGACGGACAATACCACAGTTATGTGGTACATAAACAAGCAAGGGGCCTTCCCCCTCTGCAGGCAAGCCATGACTTTGAGGAACACAGCACTGACTTATCAAGTACATCTGCAGGCACAATTCCTGCCAGGAAAGGAAAATACTCTGGCAGACGAACTAAGCAGAAATCTCATGGATCCTCACGAATGGAAACTAAATCCACAGGTCCTCAGCATGTTAACAAGGAAATGGGGACGCCCAGACATGTATCTTTTTGCCTTCCCTCACAACTGCCAACTACAGAGATTCTGCACAAGAACTTATCACTCACAAGCATGGAAAGTGGACGCTCTATCATTCAGCTGGAAAACACTGACAGTTTATGCCTTTCCTCCACTGCCTCTTCTTCCCAAGGTACTCCTAAAAGTCAGACGAGAGAAGCCAAAAATGATTCTGATTGCCCCAGACTGGCCACGCCAGCACTGGTACCCAATCCTAAAGAGCTTGTCTCAAGGCCCAGCCTGGGCTTTACCTCAAATTCCTCCTTTTCTGACTCAACAAAACAATCAGATTCTTCACAGTCAACTCAGAACCTTAAGTCTTGCTTCATGTCAGATAATATAGCCACTCAGACCACACCTCTCTCTAAAGCTGTTATGGATGTTATTTTAGAAGCCAGGAGGCCCAGCACTAGGAAATCTTATGCAGAAAAATGGAAGAGATTCTGTGCTTGGAACCAGGCACAAGGACTCGAACCACTTGTTCCAAATATACCTTAGATTTTACAATACCTAACTGAGATGCTGGACAAAGGCCTATCCTTCTCATCAATTAAGATCCATGCCTCTGCCATTTCAGCTCATTACAATACGGAACCTCCAATTTTCTCTCATCCATTACTAAGACAGTACCTCAGAGGGGCAAAAAATATAAGACCCCCCAAGTAGAGCACCAATACCTCCATGGGGCCTCAATTTTGTTTTAGAAAAGCTCACACTGCCTCCTTTTGAACCAGCCAATACAGCTGATATAAAATTCTTATCATGGAAAACTGCTCTGCTCCTAGCAATAACTTCAGCAAGAAGAGTCTCAGAGTTACAGGCATTGATGGCAGTGGAACCTTTCATAATTTTTCATCAGGACAGGGTTTCTCTAAAGACAAACCCAACATTTATGTCAAAGATAGTATCCATTGTGGCTCTTAACCAAACCATTCATTTGCCAACATTTTATCCAAATCCCAAGAATAAAGGGGAGAGACTTCTGCACGCTTTGCACATACACAGACAGCTACACTTCTATTTGGGCAAAACAAAAGTTTCAGAAAAACTGAGCAACTGTTTGTAGCTTATGCTGCAGGATCACAAGGAAAGCCCATCTCAAAACAGACTATTTCAAAATGGATAGGACACTGCATTCGTTTCTGCTATTCACAACATGGCAAACCAGTGCCTAAGGGCATTAGGCCACATTCAACCAGAGCAGCAGCTACTTCAACAGCAAAGACATTTTAGAGGCTGCAACCTGGATTTCAGTGCACACTTTCACCATGCACTACCACTTACCTCTCTACTCTAAATCCAGAGCAGGCTTTACCACTGCAGTTCTGCAGGGCCTTGTAGCCTCTCCTAATCCTATTTAGGCCCAGCCACCCAACCTCAGCTTTGGGATTCAACCCAAGTGTAATGACTGCAACAGTTAAACACGATGAACATAGTACAGTTGTGTACCTACCATAAATGTAGATGTTCGAATGTATTCACTGTTGCAGTCCAGGTTACCCACCCACCATCCCCTTTTTTTTGCTGGGATTTTTCTGTACTTCTCTATTTTATACAACCTATGTGGTGTATTTGCTTGTAGATGAAGGTAAATTTTATTTTAGTACATGCATGCTTCTTGGCATAATTTTTTTTAGCCTACCTGTTTGGGGGCACCTGACATCTGGGGCAAGAAAAACTGAAGAAAATGGCGGCGGCTGCATCTTTTATACCCCTGACGCACTGACGTCAGGGAAGAGGCGACAGCAACCAACGCCGGACCTGGACTTTGGAATTCTGGCCAACTGTGGGTAGCCTGCCAGCAGGATAACCCAAGTGTAATGACTGCAACAGTGAATACACTTGAACATCTACATTTATGGTAGGTACACAACTGTACTATTCTGCACCCACAGCTTCAAACCCAGAACCTGGCAGCCTGGCTTATTACCTGATCTCTCCGTTACCATCCCTCAATAAATAAGTGATGGATGTCATTCTGGAGGCAAGGAGGCCTAGTACTAAAAAATCCTATGCTGAAAAATGGAAAAGATTCTGTTCCTGGAGCCAAACTCGGGATGGGCACAGCAGCACCCAATTTACCCCATATTCTTCAGTACTTAACTGAGATGCTTCACAAGGGACTTTCCTTTTCCTCCATCAAAATTCATGCCTCAGCCATTTCAGCTCATTACAATACAGAACCACCCCTCTTCTCTCACCCACTGCTGAAGTAATTCCTCAGGGGGGCCAAAAACTTAAGACCACCCAGGAGAGCCCCTACTCCAGCCTGGGACCTTAACTTTGTATTGGAAAAGCTCACTCTACCTCCCTTTGAGCCAGCTGCAAATGCAGAGTTGAAATTCCTTTCTTGGAAAACAGCCTTCCTTCTAGCCATCACTTCAGCAAGAAGGGTGTCTGAATTACAGGCCCTCATGGCAGTGGAGTCTTTCATCATCTTTCATGCTGACAGAGTGTCCCTCAGGACCAATCCCTCCTTCATGCCCAAGGTGGTATCCAGTGTGGCCCTTAATCAGTCCATTCATTTGCCAACCTTCTTTTCTAATCCACAGAACAAAGGAGAATGAATACTGCACTCCTTGGACATGCACAGACAACTTAGATTTTACTTGGACAGGACTAAGATTCTCAGGAAATCTGAATGGCTGCTGGTTGCATTTGCTGCAGGGGCAGAGGCGAAGGCCATTCCAAAGCAAACCATTTCTAAGTGGATAGGCCATTGCATTAATTTCTGCTATAAGCACCATGGAAAACCTATCCCACAGGGGATTAGACCCCATTCAACCAGGGCTTCATCTACCTCTACAGCCTTTCTCAGCGGTGTCCCTACCAGAGACATTCTAGAAGCTGCTACCTGGAGTTCTGTACATACTTTCACCAAGCATTACCATTTACCAATTTTCTCTAAATCCAGAGCTGGCTTTGCCACTGCAGTCTTGCAGGGCCTTATAGCTGGTCCTAATGCTGTCTAATTTCCTCCTCCCATCCTTAGCTTTGGGAATCTACCCAAATGTGATGACTGCAACAGTGAAACACGAAGAACATAGTACAGGTTTGTACACGTACCATAAATGTAGATGTTCAATTGTATTTACTGTTGCAGTCCTGGTTACCCAGCCCCCTGACTTCTTTTGGCTATACCTCTATTCTCCTCTACTATAAAAGTGTTTTTTCCTGCTACTACCTGGGCGACTGTCCGAGCTAGCTAAATAGCAAGTATTTCTGCTTCTTTAACTGTTTTAAACTGTTTAAAGTTGTTTTTGCACCTGCACTTTTAAAGTTTGTCCTGTTTGTTGCATTTACCTGTTGAGGCTACACACTCAAGTGCGCTAGCCTGTATTACATATTTATTGCATTTTCCTGCTGTTTATTTGCAAAAAATGAAAAAAAACAAAAAAATGATCCTTGTTTCCCGCCTTTTCTGACCTAGAGTAGTCCAAATACAGGCTTTGCTGTATTCTGGACTTTTGGAAAGTTCCTGTGTTGCCCATTTCTTTTCTTGGATAAAAGGAGGCTTCTTTGTTCACCAGTGGGAGTGGGGAGCTTAGAGCAGCCTATCAATCCCTGGAGAAGTGTTCCCAGCACAAGAATCTGGTAGTCTATTGGCCGTTTTGGGCCAATTTCTAGCTGTTTCAAGTCCCCCTGTATAAAACCCGCTTTGATTTTGCGCATAGCGCAGCATCGGGCAGCGCCGCTTAATTGGGTTTAAACCATTCTCGGCTCCACAAAGTCTGCTCTTCACTTTTTCCCTTAGAACTGCTCTAGTTCTCAAAATAAACACCCTATTCCTACTCTAAAGCCTGGCACTTGCTCACTAAAGCAATTATATAAGTCAACACTAAAAAATTAAAAGCACTACACCCTCACAAACTCCCCTTGAGTACCTTACTCCCCATTGGCCCTTTTTTTTTTCAATTTTAAAAGAGTTCCCTGTACTATTCTAGCATGTCCAAAGGTCAGTTGGCAGTATCCTCTCCAGTCCAGCTGGTGAATCTGGGAATCTTGAGGCGATGTTACAACTGCCTCATGTACATAGACAACCCTCTTCTCCTCCCAACAAGTTCCAACATATGTGAGAGATGCAACCATATAGCCGAACTGGAGGCTCAGCTCTCTCAACTCAGTACTGGCGTAACCAGTCAGGAGGAGAAGGTATCCACACTCACTACAATTCCAGTCTCACATAGACCTACCACGACAGCAAACCAAACACATAAACACACAAAAACATACTTTGAGGCTCTAAATAAAAATCTGCCTAAGCTGCAGAGACCTCCAAAGCAGACACCCAAGCAACCGCTACCCCAAAACAAAACACGTGCAACACATAGTTCACAAAGCCAGTGTGCCGAACAGTCACAACCCTTAAGGCTAAACAACACACCTGATACACTTGTAGTAGGCGATTCTATCGTCAGGCACACTGACGTCCCGCTCACCAGGCTGAACAAGGAGAAGGTCACGGTGAGCTGCCTGTCGGGCGCTAGGATCCGCCACATAACACAAGCACTCAGGTCACTCCAAGGCAAGTACAAATATGACTCAGTCATTGTCCATGCTGGTGTGAATGACCTGAGACGTACCTTCCTGGACTACATGAAAAGAGACATAGAGGAGCTCTCTGAGCATGTAGCCCAAGCCGGTATGACCCTGACCTTGAGTAGCATCTTACCCTCACCAAGAATGATGCCACAATATGAAGACAAAGATGATCAATTTCAACAATTGGCTTAAGCATTGGTTTCATTCAAAGGGGATCCAATACCTGTCAGCCTGGGATGACATGCTCGACAAGCCACGCTGCTTCGCTAGGGACGGCTTGCACCTGTCACCCCTGGGCTTTCGGATATTGGCAAAGGCTCTTGCCACCCCCATAGTGCCTTTTTTAGTTAAGGCTCAAAAGACAAACCCACCTCCATAGGTATCACAAGGGATGAGAAACTAAGAGTAATGCTACTCAATGCCAGAAGTCTAAACCTCAAGATGTACGCACTCAAAACTCTCCTTAGCATGGAGAACATCGATATCTGTGCAGTAACAGAAACCTGGTTCAAGACTCCCGAGAGCACCCCAGCACTGCCAGGTTATACCTCATACCATGCTTTTCAGCCCCAAAACTCGGACCGAACCACAAAAGGAGGGGGGAGTATCAATATTCGTCAAAGATACCCACACCTCCAGGTTGGTGGCACAGCACGAAGCATCGGAGACTATCCGTGTGCAACTAACAGTGGGTAAAACTGCCTTCCAGTTTATAGCCAGCTACAGACCACCCTCCCAAACCCAGGAACCCCACTTGGCCTTCCTGAGAACACTGGAAAATATGAAGGTCTCTCCAAACACCATTATATTGGGCAACTTCAACTACCCAAACATAGACTGGGAGCATTACTCTAGCTCCAACACCCTGGCCCAAAGGTTCCTAGAATTTATCAACTCAAATGCTATGGAACAACTTGTGACCACTCCCACAAGAGGGGAAAACATACTGGACCTGATCATCACCAACATGGGGACTCTGTGCTCCAGACCAGAAGTGTATCCTTCACTGGTAAGATCAGACCATAAATTAATCTCACTGGATATTCACATCCCGACCCCACCCCCTGCCCATAAAACCACAGTGAAAAACTTCTCTAAAGCAAACTTCACACTACTCAAAACCAAGGTGGAATCCTTCAAAGCCCCCGGGCCTGTGGAAAATATGGCCCAGACCGCAGAATCCTTTATAAACGCATTCTATGAATACCTTCAGGAATGCATGGCTCATGCAATCTCAAATAAAGCTAAGACCCAATCCTCCAAAGGCAGGCATCCTGTCTGGTGGACCCCAGCCATAAACAAACTATACAATAGAAGACGGAAGTTACTACACGATAGAGCAAAATCCCAAAAAGGGAAGGCATCTCTGATCAGTATTAGCAAAAAACTACCGGCACTCATAAAATCATCTAAGGCCAGCTTCGAGAGAAAAATTGCACAGGACACTAAAGATAATCGCAAAGCTTTCTTTAGTTATGTTAGGAACCTGGGTGGGAATTCCCAGATATGCTCAGAATTAGTCCAAAATGACAAAAAAATACACTGAACCCACAGACATTGCCAACATCCTGGCTGACAGGTTCAGCACAACCCCCCCCCCCTCCCCACCAAAAGAGCAAATATCTATTCCAGCAGAGTGCTGCCCCCCTGACATCTCAGAAGCTCAGGTAAAAAACGCCCTCTCCAAAGGAAAAAACACAGCATCAGTGGGACCAGACGGTGTCCCGGACTGCATCCTACATGAACTCCAAGATGAGCTGAACCCAAACATAAAGCTACTGTTCAATCTCAGCCTTACTACAGGATATGTACCCAAAGAGTGGTGTACAGCAACAGTGGTCCCTCTCCACTAGGTGGTGCCTCAACGGATCCTGGAAACTATCGTCCCATAAGCCTGACTAGCTTGGTCTGCAAAGCTATGGAAAGGATCATCATGGAACTCATAAATAAAGATATTGGGGACCTACAGACACTGGATCCTATCCAGTTCGGCTTTGTTAAGGGCAGATCCTGCCTCTTAAACCTGGTTGATTTCTTTGAAACAGTCACCAAGGCCATTGACGAGGGGAAGGTGGTCCACACAGCCTACCTAGACCTCGCAAAAGCCTTCGATACAATACCCCACTCGGTCATCATAGATAAGCTATCCAGCTTAAATATAAACCCCTATGTCACTAGATGGGTTGCAAACTGGCTCAAGGACAGAACCCACATGGTTAGAATTGCTGGAGCCATGTCAGACTCCAAACCAGTTACAAGTGGCGTCCCACAAGGCTCAGTCCTGGGACCCCTCTTGTTCGGTATATATTTCTCGGAGGTACAGGCCAACACGGAAGGACTGTGGCTGACCAAGTTCGCAGATGACTGCAAACTGGGTGCCATAATCAACTCTCCAGCTGACACAAGCATCCTCCAAAAGGGCCTCATAGAAACAGACAACTGGTGCCAGAGCCATGGCCTCAAGCTAAACGCCAAAAAGTGTATAGTCATCCCCTTTGGCAAAAACAAAGTGCCCACAAATTACCACATAGGTGGTAATCCATTAAGTATGGAAGAAGTAATTAGGGACCTGGGGACCCAAGTTGATAGCAATCTCTCATTTGACAACCACGTGGCCAAAGTGGTTAGAAAAACATTCTATATAGCCCACCTAATCATGAAGGATTCACATCGAGATCAGGGGAGGTCATTGTGCCTCTTTACTCATCCCTCATCAGGCCCATAATTGAGTACAATGCCCCTTTTGGGATATACCTTACCAGACACCTGCAGCAACTGGAAAGACCCCAAAACTACCTCACCAAGATGATCAAAGGGCTCAAACAGATGCCATATGCTGCCCGGTTAAAGAAACTCCAGCTCTACTCGGATCTGTGCCTGACGTATAAAGCCATGTCCAACCCGGAATTAATGGACATGCTGCACCTCAGAAAATCCAAATCCCATCGAGCTACGTGCTCGAGGGACTTGAACCTCAGCACAGAAATAAATAGGACATGCTGGAGGGATAGATTCATAAGCCAGAGGCTCCCTTCACTCTGGAATAAAATCCCAGTCCAAGTTAGACAGAGTCCCTCACTGACTCTCTTCAAGAGGAATCTTGATGAGTGGATGGGAGATCGTAGGTTTACCCCGGGTATCACTTCTGTGTCACTGTTAGAGGCACAGTAAACTACAATTCGAAAAAGGGCATAGTAAAATTCATTTAAATAGGTGGCGAAAGCCAAACACACTCTGGCTAGGCTTACAAATGCCCTAGGGCAGGTAGCCTAGTATGAACCTATGAACCTATACTTAAAAGTTTTTTGGTGTATTTGCTTTTTTGTTGGAGGGATAACCTTGTATATTTATATTTAATTGCTTCCCGTTAAGGGGGGCACCTGACATCTGGGGCAAGAAAAACTGATGTAATGGCTTCAGCTGCATGCTTCATACCCCTGACTACCTGACGTCACGGAATATGAGACAGCAATCGGCGCAGGACCCAAGACTTTCATAATCAGGCTGACTGGAGGGCTACTGCAAGCAGATAACCCAAATGTGATGACTGCAACAGTGAATGCACTCGAACATCTACATTTATGGTAAGTGTACACAACTGTACTTTTTCTTACATTTGTAAGGCATGCATATGAATCATGTTGATATTCACAAATGACATATGATTATGTACAAAAATGTCCTCCTATTCCTAGGTTGCAGTATTCTTAGTGAGGGATTTCCCACCTCAGGCGACCCGAACGTCCGCTCCTATACAAAAACTTAAGCATGGTTGCTGTAGGTGTGTGGGACATCACACGTAGGGCCATAAACCAGGGACCTTAAATGTGACGTCACATCAATCGCTTCGGTCCTAAACTTGAAGACTTCTAAAAAAGCTAAGTTACCCATTGGGGAATATTTTCTCTTCTTTTTGCTTGAGCTTGATTAGCTTTACTTATTATTAGCCGATGTCATCTAAGAAGGGCCAATGCCATTGCAGGTGTCAGATACCGCATAAAGATACACACAGCCATTGCGTCTTTTGTCTAGGGAAGGAACATGATCATACTGCTTTTTCCATTTGCCAATCTTTTGTACCGAAGACCCTTTGTAGCCGTCTGGCTGCCCTAAACTTATTTAGAGAGCCAGTGTCTCAAAAAGCGTGCATTTAGGATGGATCTTGATTCAGCCATTCCGACTGAACCACCATGGAAAAAGGCTAAAGTTTCCAGGCCTACCTCCGTTGCCTCTCCGTTATCGGATGTCCTGCCAGCTTCCGATCTAGGGGTTAAGGGAGTTCTGACTGAACTGACTACTTCGGCTCCCACCGAGGCAGCCACTTCAGAAGTAACAGCTGGCACGTCCACGGAGATAGCACAGACATCAATCCTTACCAGTGTCGAGGGGGAACCAGAATCAGTCGAACGACCTATAGAGACGCCATTTCCTGAAGCTCAGGCCTCAGAGCCTAGGCCTTCTCCCAGACCTATGCCTACTAAACGAAAACAAAAAACTAAATATTTGACTCCTATCCCTGAAGGAATTCAAGACTGGC
The DNA here is from genome assembly GCF_019279795.1 of Protopterus annectens. NCBI lineage: Eukaryota > Metazoa > Chordata > Ceratodontiformes > Protopteridae > Protopterus > Protopterus annectens. The sequence goes on along the minus strand of NC_056746.1, from coordinate 248,595,129 downwards.
AGTCATTCACTAACTCTTTGATGCAGGCTTTTATGGCTCTCAGGCCCACAGCCTCTTTACCCTCCACTATCCAAGTGTTTATTTCTAGGCCTGCCTCTGCCACTTCCCTCCCCTTGCAGACTATCCAAGAAGGAGAGTAGGGACTAGAACCTTACTACTTCTCTTCTGAAGAGTCCATCTCTTATGCTTCTCAGATTGCTTCTCCTTTGGAGTACTATTCCCAGATGAGGAATCCATTGAAGGGGACCCCCCACCAGAGGACTTTACCTTTGGTGAAACTATAACTAAGATGAAAGAGTACTTCAAATGGAATGCTACACAAATGACTGACACTCAGAGGAGGTATTTTGAACTCCTTCAAGTGAAATCATCCTCCCTATCAGCCATCCCTCCTGTCTTGCCTGCCTATCTGGATGTTTTCACCTCTGCATCCAAGAATACTGACTCTCAACCACCTGCACCTAAAAGACCAGACAGGTTTTATAAAGTACCTGATGAGCAAAAATTCTTAGTTAACCCCCCCCCCCGGCAGACGCTGCAGTTATTGCTGTCTGACAAGCAGTTTAGACAAATTCCCTCTGCATCTCTTCTGCCAACTGATAAAGACAGCAAAAGAATGGACAGGATTGGGAAAAAAGTTTACACCACCTCCGCCCTGGCTTTCCATGCTGTCAGTTACCAGACACGCATTGTAAAATATGCCCTGGACATTGTTTCACAAGCCTCCAATCTCCTGGCTGCCACACCTAACTGCCCTACTAAATCTGACATAGCATCTAAACTGTCTCTGGCTTCACAGGCAGCCAGACATTCCATTAGGTGCAGTTATGATGCAGCAGAGGCCTCTGCTAGGTTGGCAGCTTGTGCTTCTGTTCTCCGCAGATATTCTTGGCTTCACCTGCAACAACTCCCTGAGGACTTCAGAATAAAAATTATGGACCCCCCCCCCCAATAAGATCATAACCTTTTGTTTGTTAAACAATTTACAGAACTTTTTAAAAACCTGCAGGAGAAAAGTAAGGAGCTGCAGGACATCAAGCATTTACTTGTGTCCCCTATTCGTAAGTATTACAGGAATTACTCTGCAAAAATCTAATTTGTCAGGAGAACCCCTTCCCCTGGCACCCCCTCCTTACCAGGCACAGAGGAGGAACTAGAAGGTAAACCAACTCCAGACCTGCTACCTCTCAACCGACTCCTAGACAGCCATTTCAGGATAGAAATGCACCCAACAATCTGTGAATGCCTTGCCCATCTGCGTTTGTCAGCCCGCCTACCCCACTGTCTACCAATGGGTACTGACTATCGTTCAAAATGGATACTTCCTTTCTTGGAGGGAAAAACCCATCCCAGGGCCCATTCCCTTTCCACCCAACAATCAAATCCACCTCCTGCCTCACATTCTTGTAGACCTCCAAAACTAGGAACAATAGAACCTATTCCTCCTGGACAGGAAGGAAAAGGGTTTTACTCAAGACTCTTTATGGTTCCCAAAAAGGATGGGCCTTGGAAACTTATATTGGCTCTATACTTCCTAAACCAATTTCTAAAAGTTCCATCATTCAAAATGCTGTGTCCCTTCCAACTCTTCTCCCTCTAATCCCAGCCCAGGCCTTCATGGCCACAGTGAATCTGAAGGAGGCTTATCTCCATATCCCCGTAAAACCCTCCCAACAGAAAATTCTTATGTTTCACTGGACCCTGCTCTCATTTTCAGTTTACAGCCTTGCCCTTTGGTTTGTCTACTACACACAGGATAATCACAAAATGCCTAGCACCAGGCATTGCTTACTGCAGGACCCAAGGTGTCCAAATCTATTTCTACCTAGACAGTCTCCTTCTAGCAGAGACAGAAGTCCTCCTCCAAAATCATCTCAGGTTCACCACCACCCTTCTTCAAAACCTGGTCTTCACCCTCGACTTAAACAAATCCTCCTTGCTCCCACAACAAGACAAAATCTTTCTGGGCTGCTGAATCAGGACAGATCTGATGCAGGCCTTTCTTCCCCAGGAAAAGGTCCACACTCTCTCCACTCACTTTCAAAACCTTTTACTAGAACCCCAAATTTCTGCAAGGCAATTCCTCCAACTCCTGGGGCTAATGGCAACCACCATTCCTATGCTTCCCTTAGCAAGAATGCACATGCGGAAGGTCCAGTGGTACCTCAGAAGCATGTGGTCACAATACCAACACTCCCTGGAGAAACACATTCCCTTTCTGCACTGCCTCAAATCAGAACTAAGGTGGCGGATTCAACAAATCCTTCACAACCCAGGATTACCACTCCAAATCCCCTCCCCAAACCAATTCATGCACACATGCATCAGACCTAGGGTGGGGAGCCACCTACAAAGGCTTCAGGGTTCCGGAGGCATGGAATCCTACCCTTCAAAAGAAGTGTAGCAGTGTCAGGGAAATGACTGCAGTTCTTCTGGCCCTGGAGGCTGTTCTTCCTACCCTCCACCTGGGCCCCCTTCTAATATTCACAGACACCACCACAGTTATGTGGTATTTCAACAAACAAGGAGGGACCAAAGCTTAACTCCTTTGCAGAATATCTGTACAAATTTGGGACCTCACCTCCAGGCACAGCTTGTACCTGCAGGCCTCATACATCCCCTCTCAGGACAACAAGCAAGCAGATATTCTCAGCAAAACATTCTCTGTACAGCACAAGTGGATGGTTGAACAGGGAGACCTTTCTAGACATTGTTCACCGGTGGGGCACTCCTCAAGTGGATCTGTTTGTCTCTCCCCAGAACAGACAGTTGCACAATTTCTGCACCAAGGATCACTCCCCATTTGCCTGGAGATTGGATGCCTTCAGCATTCCATGGAAGGGACTGTTTCTGTACACTTTCCCACCCTTTTCTCTAATCCAAAAGGTCCTACTGAAAATCAGGAAGAACAAACCAAAAATCTTGCTGGTGAACCCCTACTAGCCAAGGCAACACTGGTTCCCCCTAATTCTCTCACTAGCCAAGGGCAATCACAAGTTCCCCCCAAAAGGTGGACCTTCTCACACAACAAAAGGGAACCCTAATCCATCCTCACCTACAGATGTTAGCACTAACACTCCGGGTGATAAATTTCTAATCCCTTTTAGACACCACTACTCAGAGGACCTGCTCACAGTCCTGAGGGAGACCAGGAAACCTGCTACTAGAAAATCATATTTATCCAAATGGGAGATATTCTCCAAATGGTGTCTACATAAGGACAGGGACCCCAGGCAAGGAGGCCCTTCCCTAGTCCTTGCTTATGTGTGTGAACTCATTAATGATGGCCTTTCTTACTCTTCAGTGAAAGTACACCTTTCACCCATTTCAGCTTGCCTGCCTTTAGATCCCCCTTTGCTATCCAGGCTAGATGGAAAACTTTTCCTGAGAGGGGTCTTGCACATTAGACCACCTAGAAAACCCATACCACCGCCCTGGGACCTTCACTTTGTCCTGGAAAAATGAACACTGGCCTCCTTCAAGCCAGCTAGCAATGCTTCTTTGCAACTGTGTACGTGGAAGACTGTACTGTTGGTGGCCATCACTTCTGCCAGGAGAGTGTCAGAGTTACAAGCTCTCATGGCCTGACCCCCCCCCCCACACACACACACACACACACACACAACCTTTCACAAGGACAGGGTGACCTTGCGTACTAACCCTTCCTTAAATCAATCTTTTCACTTACCTACCTTCTTCCCCACCCCAACTAACTATAGTGAGAGGATTCTCCATTCCCTGGATGTACAAAGACAACTGAGATTCTTCCTAGACAAAACTAAGTTCTTCAGAAAATCTAACCAACTATTTGTCTCCTTCCATCCCAGGGCTCTGGGCAAGGCAGTCTCCAAGCAAACTATTTTGTGTTGGATCAGAAAATCTATCTCCTCCTGCTAATCACACCATGACAAGCACTTACCCCATGGAGTGAGAGCTCATTCTACCAGAGGCATGGCTACTTCCAAAACCTTCCTCAAAGGGCTGGATACAGCTTCCATTATGGAAGCAACCACCTGGTCCACTCTTCACACCTTCACCAAACACTACAAGCTGGACCAAGTCTCCAGAGCCAGGGCAGGTTTTGCAAGAGTAATCCTGCAGGGTTTTCTGGAATCTTCCACTTCTACCTTCACCCTTCCCTCTAACTAAGCTGTGGTACTCTCCCACACTAAGAATACTGCAACATAGGAATAGAAGGATATAGAATAGTTGTGTAAAATCTTACCATAACCATAGATGTCCTTCTCTTCCATGTTGTAGTATTCCTTCCCTCCCTCCATCCCCCTGGATTAAGTTTGGACTATGGACATAGCTGTTAAGCACTAGGAAACTCTACCCTTCACCAAGAGCAGCTAGCCAGCATATGATACTTGACACTTCTAACTGACATCACTTTTTAATCTCTTTGGGACTGTCTGTCTGGCCTTCAAGTTCTGAGGTCTGTGCGTGCAGACGTCACATTTAAGGTCCCTGGTTTATGGCCCTACACGTGACGTCCCACGCACCTACAGCAACCGGGCTTAAGCTTTTTTATAGGAGCCGACGTTTGGGTCACCTGAGGCAGGAAATCCCTCACTAAGAATATTGCAACATGGAAGAGAAGGACATCTATGGTTATGATAAGATTTTACGCAACTATTCTTTCCAGTTAGCTGGGCAGGCAGTGTCTCAACCCCCCCCCCCCCCCGAAAACTCAAGCTAGTTTTTCAAGTGACCCTTGAGAAATGTTGCTTTAGAGGATTGAGCCTATGAGAGCCCATCTGCATTTGCATTGCTAACCCCACTGTGGTTATGCACTGTCATATTATATGCTTGCAACCCTAGGCTGCACCTTAGTAACCTGGCATTTTGCTGGCTGGCTTGATGTAGCCATGTTAAGGGATTGTGGTCTGTATCTACAGTGAATTTCCTTTCATATAGATAAGGCTGAAGTTTCTGCAGTGCCCACACTATAGCTAGGCATTCCTTTTCTACAGCTGCATAGCATTCCTCCCTGAGTTGGCATGTATGACTGAGCTGTACCACTGGGTGCTCTTCTCCCTCTGAGGAAACCTGGCTAAGTACAGCCCCCTCCCCATGGTTTGAAGCATTCACCTGCACAACAAATTCTTTGCTGTAATCCGGACTGGTTAACACAGGGGGTCCTCCCAAAACTCCTTTAAGCTTCTGGAATGCCTGCTCACATGCTGGGGTCCACACTACCTTATCTGGCTGGTTTTCCTTGTCAGGTCTGTGAGGGGAGCAGCTATGATACTATAACTGGGAATGAACTTTCTGTAGTACCCTACTTTCCCTAAGAATGCCCTCACCTGCTTTTTGGTAACAGGGCCAGGCCATGCCTGAATGGCTTCCACTTTGGCAGGTTCTGGCCTGATCTTACCACTCCCCACTCTGTGTCCAAGGTAGGAGACCTCTGCCATACCTACCTGACATTTACTGGGCTTAATGGTCAACCCTGCCCTCTGTAGTCTGCCCAGCACCTCCCTGACATGCTGAGGGTGCTCTTGCCAGGAATGGCTGTAGATGGCAATATCATGTAAGTAAGCAAAGGCATAATCTCCTGATCCTCCTAGGATTCGATCTACCAGCCTCTGGAGTGTCACTGGGACATTTTTCATCCCAAAGGGCATCTTTGTGAACTCATACAAGCCAAAAGGAGTCACAAAGGCTGACTTTTCTCTAGCACTGGGAGTCAAGGGCACCTGCTAGTAACCTTGGTAAGATACTTAGCCCCACCCAGCTGCTCTAGGGCTTCATCTGTCCTAGGCATGGGGTAAGCATCTGACTCTGTGTGAATATTTAATTTCCTGTAGTCCACACAGAACCTGGTGCTGCCATCTTTCTTTGGTACCAACACCACTGGGGAGGCCCAGGGACCGCTGGACTCCTGAATTACCCCTAGTTCCAAAATTTCCTGTACCTCCTCCTTCAGAGTCTGACTCTCTCAGGCACTCTCTTAGGGGCCTGCTTAATAGACATTTGGGGTCGCCTATCCACATGGTGCTGCACCAGGTGGGCGCACCCTGGTTTCCCAGTGAACATGCCCCCAAACTCCTCTAACACTGCTCAGATTTCTCAAACCTTGGTAGGGGACAGCTGCTGGGACATTGCTACCCCTTCCACTGAGGTGTCAATCCGAGCCTCACTGAGGAGATCAGTCATCAGATCCACTCAGATCCCCCTCAGACTCCTCCTGCCATCCACTGGAAATACTCAGCACAAGGGCCTCCCTATCATGGTAAGGTTTCATCATGTTAACTTGGTACAGTTTCTGCCCCTGCCTCTTACCTAGCAGTTCCACCATGTAGTTAACACCACTGACCTTCCTTACTACGTGTAGGGTCCCTCCCAAGCTGCCCTGCAGTTTGTTGTCTGACAGGAATGAGAACCATTACCTGCTGCCCTACAGCATACTCTCTAGCTCAAGCATTCCTGTCATACCAGACCTTTTCCTGCTGCTGGGCATCTGCCAGGTTCCCTGAGCCTTGTCAATGATACAACAATAGAACAAACTTGTAATAAGCAAAAAAACAACGGCCAGGAAATCCAAGAAGTTCTTTTATTCAACCAACTGAATACTCTGACGTCTCGGCTAAAAAAGCCTTCAAGGAGTAAAACAGTACACTGAATGATAGCAACAATTTATATAAAATGCTCACCAATAATTCAATTAAGCAAGACAATTACATATTCAAATAAGCACCCTCCAATTAAAATCTTCATTTAACCCCTTAGGATATACTGTGTTAAATTTAAGAATATATATGGCTTCCTTAAATAAATGTTGACGGTTAATCAGCTCAGTATCAAAAAGAGAAACCTTAATTTTTTCTAAAATAGTGGCCTTTAAAACTTCACTACAGCTATTATGGAATTCATGGAAGTGTCTACCTATAGGACTCTCTTCTTTATTATTTTTGATGTCCCTTATATGTTCCATAAGCCTCACTTTAAATTGTCTCTTTGTCTGTCCAATGTAAAATAAATTACAAGTGTACTGTTTTACTCCTTGAAGGCTTTTTTAGCCGAGACGTCAGAGTATTCAGTTGGTTGAATAAAAGAACTTCTTGGATTTCCTGGCCGTTGTTTTTTGTTTTTCCCTGAGCCTTGTCCTTAGGTTCAGGACATATGCTACAACAGACTCCTTATGGGATTTACACTCACCCTCCCACTCATCTCAAATGAACTCTAGAGGTCCCCTCACCCTATGCCCATGTAATAACTCATAGGGTCAATAACCTGTGGATTCCTGGGCCACCTCTCTACAAGCAAACAGATGGGGCAAATAGGTTCATAGGTTCATAGGTTCATACTAGGCTATCTGCCCGAGGGCATTTACAAGCCTAGCCCATAGTTTTGTGGCTTACGCCACCCCTTTAGTATGGGGAACTATACCCATTATTTTGCTGTGCCTCTGTTGAGCAGTGACACTGAGGTAATCCCTGGGGTATATCTGCGATCTCCCATCCATTGGTCAAGATTTCTCTTAAACAAGGCCAGCGAGGTGCTCTGCCTCACATATACCGGGATTTTATTCCACAGCATAGGGATTCTTTGGGTGATGAATCTATCCCTCCAGCACGTCTTATTAATAGCCGTGTCGAGGTTTAAGTCTCCCGCCCTTGTGGCTCTGACTGATCTAGATTTTTTGAGGTGAAGCATATTCATCAAATCTGGGTTTGACATGGCCTTGTATGTTAGGCAAAGGTCACCTCTGAGCAAGCGTGGCGACTGAATAGAGCTGGAGTTCTTTCAGTCGGGCAGCATAGGACAGATGTTTGAGACCCTTTATCCTTTTGGTGAGGAACTTTTGTGGCCTCTCCAGCTGCTGCAAGTGTCGGGTCAGATACATTCCGAATGGGGCATTGTACTCAATCATTGGTCTGATGAGTGATGAGTATAGGGACACTATGACCTCCCTTGATCTAGATGAGAATCCCTTCATGATAAGGTGGGCAATGTAGAAGGTCTTCCTAACTACTTTAGCTACATGGGTGTCGAATGACAGACTACTATCAACCTGGGTCCCCAGGTCCCTGATAACTTCTTCTGTGCTCAGTGGATTGCCACCTGTTTGGTAGCTAGGGGTAACCTTGTTTTTCCCGAAGGGTATGACTATGCATTTTTTTGGCATTTAACTTTAGGCCATGGCTCTGGCACCAGTTATCCATTTCTGTGAGACCCTTCTGAAGGATATCTGTGTCAGATGTGTTTTCTACTATGGCGCCCAGTTTGCAGTCATCTGCAAACTTTGTCAGCCATAACCCTCCTGTGTTTTCTTGTACTTTGGAAAAGTAGATGCCAAACAAGAGTGGGCCCAGGACTGAGCCCTGTGGTACACCACTTGTGACAGGCTTTGAGTCTGACATGGTGCCAGCAACTCTGACCCTGTGGGTTCTGTCACTCAGCCAGTTTGCAACCCATCTTGTGATGTATGGGTTAACATTTAAGCTGATGAGTTTTTCAATGATACCCGAGTGGGGTATTGTATCGAAGGCCTTCGCCAGATCGAGGTAGGCTGTATGGACTGCCTTTCCCTCATCAATGGCTTTGGTGACTGTTTTGAAAAAGTCAACCAAGTTTAGAAGGCATGATCTGCCTTTGACAAAGCCAAACTGGGATGGATCCAAAGTCTGCAAATTCCCTATGTCTTTATTTATGAGGTCCATTATGATCCTCTCCATGGCTTTGCAGATAAGGCTTGTCAAGCTAATGGGCGGTAATTTCCAGGGTCGGTGGAGGCACCACCTTTGTGAAGTGGGACCACAGTTGCAGTGCGCCACTCCTGGGCAATGTATCCAGAGGTAAGACTATGATTAAACAGCTGTCCTAGCTGTGGGTTTAATTCCTCGTTGAGTTCGTGGAGCACACAGCCGGGGACACCATCAGGTCCCATGGATGCTGTGTTTTTGCTTTGGAGAGAGCAGTTCTCACTTGGGCGTTGGAGATGTTTGGGGGCTGCAATCGCTTGGTATAGATATCTCTCCTTTTGGGGAGGGGAGAAGTTTGCACTGAACCTGTCAGCCAGTATGTTGGCAATGTCTGTAGGATCAGTAATCTTCACATCATTTTGAACTAGTTCTGAGCATATCTGGGAGTTTCCTCCCAGGTTTCTAACATAGCTAAAGAAGGCCTTATGATTGTCTTTTGAGTCTTTAGCTATTTTTCTCTCAAAATTTGCTTTGGATGATTTTATGAGAGCTCTTAGTTTTTTACTTATAGTGATCAAGGGTGTCTTACCTTTTAAGGATTTTGCTTTATCTTGTAGTAGCTTCCTCCTTTTGTTGTAGAGTTTGTTTGTGGCTGGGGTCCACCAGACTGGACGCTTGCCTTTGGTACAAAGAGTCTTTGTTTTGCTTGGGATTGCCTTATCCATGCAGTCCTGCAGGTGCTGGTAGAAGGCATTTGTAAGTGATTCAGCGGCTTGAGTACTTTTTCCGCTCGGGGCCTTAAAGGAGACCACACTAGTCTTTAGAAGTGTGAAGTCGGCTTCGAGAAGTTCTTTACTGTGGTCTTTTTATTTCAGGTGGGGTGGGATGAGGACCTCCAGCGAGATTAGTTTGTGATCTGATCTCACCAGTGAGGGGTATACTTCCGGTGTTGAACATTGTGCTCCCATGTTCGTGATGATGAGATCAAGTATGTTTTCTCCTCTTGTGGGGATGGTGACTAGTTGTTCCATGGCATTTGAGTTTATGAATTCTAGGAACTTTTGGGCTAGGGTGTTTGGGCTTGAGTAGTGTTCCCAGTCTATATTAGGGTAATTGAAGTCACCTAGTATGATGGTGTTTGGTGATACATTTATCCCTCTAGTGTTTTCAGGAAGGCCATGTGAGGTTCCTGAGTTTGTGAGGGTGGCCTGTAACATGCTACAATTTGCAGAGCAGTCTTGCCTATGGTTAATTGCACCTGGATGGTCTCCGATGCATCGTGCGTTGCCACCAGTCTTGAGGTGTGGGTGTCTTTGATGAATATGGATACCCCCCCTCCTTTCTTGGTATTGTCCGGATTTTGGGGCCGGAACGCATGATAAGAGGTAAAACCTGATAGTGCTGGGGTGCTCTCAGGAGCCTTGAACCAGGTTTCTGTCACTGCACAGACATCGATGTTCTCCATACTGAGAAGGGCCTCGAGTGCGTGCATTTTGAGATTTAGACTTCTGGCATTGAGCAGCATTACCCTTAGTTTTTGTCCTTTTTTGTGTTCTAGGGTGGTAGGTTTAGAATCTGAGCCTTGCCTAAAAAGGCACTATGGGGTGGCAAGAGCCTTTGCCAATATCCGGAATCCTAGGGTGACAGGTGCAAGCCGTCCCTTGAAGCAGCGTGGCTTGTTCAGCATGTCATCCCAGGCAGACAGACATTGGATCCCCTTTGAATGACACCAGAGATTAAGCCAATTGTTAAAGCTGATCATCTTATCTCTGTATTGTGGCATCATTCTTGGTGAAGGTAGGATACTGCTCAAGGTCAGGGTCATACCTGCCTGGGCTACATAATCAGAGAGCTCCTCAATGTCTCTTTTCATGTAGTCCAAGGAGGTACGTCTCAGGTCGTTTACACCAGCGTGGACAATGACTGAGTCATTTGTACCTGCTGTTGAGAGACCTGAGTGCTTGCGTTATGTGGCGGATTCTAGCGCCCGACAGGCAGCTTACTGTGACCTTCTCCTTACTCAGTCTGGTGAGCGGACGTCAGTGTGTCTGACTATGGAGTCACCAATGACTAGTGTGTCTGGCATTGTGTTTGGCCTTAAGGGCTGTGACTGTTTGACACTCTGACTGTGAGGTCTATGTGTTGCAGGTGTTGTGTTCTGAGGTGGTGGTTGTTTGGGTGTCTGCTTTGGTGGCCTCTGCTGTTTTGGTAGATTTTTGATCAGAGCCGCCAAGTATGTCTTTGTGTGTTTATGTGTATGATTTGAGGTTGTGATGGTACTATGTGAGACTGGGTCTATAGTGTGTGTGGTAACCTTCTCCTCCTGACTGGTCTTGCCAGTCCTATGTTGAGAGAGCTCAGCCTCCAGTTTGGCCGTATAGTTGCATCTCTCGCATGTATTTGTGTTTTGTGGGAGGAGGAGAGGGTTGTCTGTGTACATGAGGCAATTGTAACATTGCCTCAATATTCCCAGGTTCACCAGCTGAGCAGGAGAGGACACTAGCAACTGATCCCTCGACATGCTAGAAGGACTAGACAAAAACTTTAAAAGAGATTCCGGGGATGTGGGTGACCGAGAAATGGGGTTTGCCTTTTGGGGTGCTATCTATAAGAGTGCCGTATCAAGGTAATAAGTACTGTAGGAGCAAGTGCTAGGTTTAACAGATAGAGAAAAGTCTACTTGGAGTCAAGTAGAGATGATCTTTTAGGTATTAGAGAAAGTGCTAGTAACAGGGATGCTTAAAGGTAAGATTGAAAAGAATGCACTCTGCAGTGTGCACTAGAGAAGTTAGATATGAAAGTAGGTAACTTGAGTTTTACCTGTTTAAAAGTTAAGGTTTAGTGGAGAGTTACTATTTTTAAAACAGCAAGATGGACTGAAAGGGTGGTTACTTTTGTATTTTGGTACTATGAAATACTGTAGGATGGCCAATAAATTTAAATAATTGAAGGGGTGGGATTTCAAAAGTGATGGTTTTGTGATTACTCACATAAGCCAGTGAAAGTAGAGAGAAATGAGATATATGGTCAGATTAACATAAGAGGCGGGCAACTAGAAAGACAGTGGTATTTAACAAGACAACTTAAATGGGTGGGAGGAAGGGAAAAATTCTGCCTGACTCAGAACAGAGAGAGCTGTGGTCTCTTTTGAAGTTTTAATATGCTGTTAAAACAGAATGCAAGCAAAACACAAGATAAAGAAAACAAACTACAGTATTCAAAATATAGAAAGGCAATACAGAAATACAAAAAATAACAGCAAACTAACCTTTCCTTCACAGCAAAGTGTAGCAGAGACTGGATGAGCCTTTCTGGTAAAGCTATATTTGTACTAGTCCCTCTTAAACTGGTCTGCAAATGCCCATAGCATGGATTTGAGTGTAGAATTTAACCTGTCAACAAGACCATTAGTCTGGGGATGGTAGGGGTGGTCTTTAGGTGCTTCAGCCCTCAGTGCCAGCAGGTCTGACGTGAAATTGGCACCTCTGTCAGTCAGTATTTCTTTTGGGAAATCTATGCTGCTGAAAATCTCTAACTAAGCATTTACCACCTTTTTGCTTCAGTGGAGGACAGAGCCACTGAATCGGGGTATCTTGTAGCATAATCTACTACCACTAGGATATACTTTTTCCCTGTGGAACCTGGGGTACTCAAAGTCCTCACAATATCCATAGCTACCCTCTGAAATGGCTCCACAATCGCAGGCAAAGATATTAAAGGAGCTTTCACCTTGTTTCCTGCCTTGATTACCTTTTGGCATTGCTCACAGATCCTGCAGTACCCTGTTACATCTCTGGAAATCCTAGGCCAATAGAACTTCTGCATAATACGTCTCCTCGTTTGTTTTATGCCCATATGACCTGCAAAGGGAATATCAGCAGTGCCAGATGGTAAGCTCTGGGCACTACCAACTCCTGTATTCTCTCAACCTCTAGCCCTCCCTCAGGGGTCCACTCTCTATACAGTAACCCTTTGTCCCACTATACAGATTCCCCCTTCCCTTCAGAATCATGCATCTCACTAGCTACCTCCCTCAGACCTTGTAATGTAGAGTCTGAGAGCTGAGCCTGTCTCAACTCTCTCTTAGTAACCCTTCCTAGCTCCCCTTCCACAGGAAGTCTGGCATCCTCTGACAGCGATGCCTCACTGTCAGCCTGGGTGCTACTAATACTCACTTCTGCCTTTGCAGTCACTCTGTCCAAGGGAACATCAGTTCCCACAAGCAGCTGTGGCTCACCTTCAGTCTCGCTGCTACAGGGTAGCTCCCTCCCTGAAGTAACCACCTCACCACTCCTGGCTGCAAGTGTGCGGTCTGTCTGGGTCTCCCCCCAGGCTACCAGACCCATGTGCTTGTCTCCAAGCTTGACTGCGTGTAACTGCATGCACACATGGTACTGCATTATCAAAATCATTCCCTATCAGAACATCTGCAGGGATATCCTCAAACACACCTACTTGCTGGATTCCTTTTCCACCCTCTCAGTCAAGGTGAACCCTAGCCAAAGGTATTTGGAATGGGGTCCCTCCTAAAGCTCTGACTGGAGTAGTTTGCCCAAGCCAGTAGTGTTTTTCTCTAACCATTGCAGGCTTCACAGTGGTTAGGTCAGAAGCTGTCTCTCTCTTAGCCATGGCCTCTTTCCCATTCACTAAGATAGGATATATAACCTCTTGTGGTAGTGTGATACCTAACCTTGTTTTCTCGAGACAACCTACTGTTGGCATTTTGTCATTCACACTTACTGGCTGTCCCACCTTTGCTCCCCCCCTTGCCTCCATGGACATCAATATGTTGCATACCCCTGCTGGTTGGTTGTATTTAAAACATTTAACCCTTGGTCTTGGACCTGTACCTGGACTAGTGGCTTCCCTTGCTACTGGAGGACTCTGTTGGGGCAGTCTGGGCTGCTCACCATGGGTTACCTTAGAGACATGAGCAGCACTGGGTGTCACTTTACTGTGCATTGATGCCCTGTTTTCTAGGTATAGGTCTCCCTTCTTCCCAAACTCATCTGCAGTATTGCATTGTCTTATCAGCTAACCAGATTCTCATGTCCTCAGGCAAACTGCTAAGGGCTTGTTCCCTCACCAAAATGAATGCCAGCCATTCAAAAGTGGTCACCTGACATCCAATCGCCCACCTCCGAAAATAAGTGCTTTGTTCAGCAACATAGTCGCACACATTTTCATCTGTCTTACATCTGTGCCCACAAACCTTTTTCCTATAAGCTTCAAATGTTAACTTAAAACAGTGTAGCAAACAGTTTTGTTACAGTATTAAAATTTAAACAATCAGTATCAGACAGTTTAGAAATAACAGTTACAGCTTTACCATGGAGTAAGGAGGTCAGGAACCATACCCAGAGCCCTTGGTCAACATTATACTGTTTACATACCCTCTCAAACATATGAATGAAACTATGAAAATGATCCCCCTTTGTAAATTGTGGAAGAAATTTACTGACCTTTGTTGCTTCTGGGGTTCAGTTACTCCCTTCCCCATTACCTCCATGACTCAGGTGAAGAGTCAGCATCTCCTTTTCATGTTGCCTCTGCCGCTCCTTCTCCTCAGCCTCCAGCCATTGCAGTTTCTCATTTTCCTCAGCCTCAAGATGTCTCAGTTTCTCTGCTGTTTCTGTTTCCAAACCTTTGGTCTCCAGCTCAAGTCTCTTTAACTCTAGATATATTTTTAAGTCCTCTGTGGAAAGGTTGAGCTGTCCATTTTCTGAGAGTTGTACATCTCCACAGCCAGTCTGATTGTCCTCCTTGTTTGCTATTCTGGGATGCAGCTGTGACTAAAGCTGCAATCATGTCTGCTTTAGTCAGGTTGGCATGCACAAGTCCTTTAGCCTGGCACATTTCAGCCAACTAGCTCTTTGTCAGCTTGTCATACTCCTCTGCTGACATGTTTGACTGCTCTCCCTGACTAACTAAGCTAACAAAAAATATAAAACAATTGTGATATGAACTCTGAATGTACTTTGTCAGCCACGCAGTGAACAAACACCTTCAGTGACCACTGTACACAAGCTACAAGAATTCAATATCCATGCAACTACAAGCCAATTAATATGTGATGTGGCTGACTCGCCACTGTCAACCAATTAAATGTGATGTGGATATCCCACGACTGCCACCAATTAATATGTGATGCCCCTTGCGTTGGCCCAGTAATTGAGGAGGCTCAATCCTCACCACTGACAACAATGAGGGACGTACACAATGAGAGGATGACAAGTACACACACACTAAAGTACAGTTTCTCTTAAGAGCACACAGAGATCACAGTCAGTCTGGGGGCTGGTTTCTCCCTCTTTCTTCAGATGCCCAATAAGACTCCCCACTGGCACAGCTATAGGGTTAAGATCTCAGCTGTGGCATCAAGCCAAGATCTCAAGCACCCTCTCTGCCCAACCAGTGCTTCATGTTCCTGCCCAAGTAGCTGACACACACACACACACACACACACACACACACACACACACTTTGAGATTTTATTTATATACAAGCACACAGACACTCCTGGGTAAGGCTGGCAAAGGTTTACTAGCTATGCTCCCTTCTGTCCAGACTATATGGTAGTTATCACTGCCACCATCCCTCTTTATCAGCTACTATAAGGCCTTTACAAAGGGTGGCCAATCCTACTGTGTAATGTTACTGTTATAAAAATGGCACTTTTGGACCAAGCGCCAGGCTATTAGGAGTGGCCTGTACACTGTCAACAAATACATATGCAAGTACTCTTAAGTTCTTAAATATTTTTCACAAATAGCCACAAAATTAGGTTTAAATATATTTAATAATAAAAGAACAAGACAATGCTCAAACAACACAGTAACTAGAGAGTTCAAAATCACAGTAAATATTTTAAAACAACATTGCAGAACAGTCTCACATAAATACAAAAAACATCTAAACTAATCTTTACTATATTCCTATCTGCATCTAAAAGAAATTACTGTACCCTGGTTAATTACTGTTAGTAAGGCAAGTAGATGATGGTGAGTATTTCCAGGTCAAAGACAAAATACAAAATGTCCAGTCTCTCTGAGAGAGTTTTAAAGTTAATATCAAATATTACTGCTGGATTAGCCTGGATGACATCACTTTTTTGTCACCTGACTTCAGTTCCCAGGCTAAAACAGAAACTAAGAATTTTAACATCTCTGTGTTAAAAAAATACCTGTCTCTGAAATGTGTTCAAAACTGTGTGGCTGCTAGGAAGTCATAAAGCAATCAAACACTTTACATTTTAAACCTAGTAATTACCTTTCTTTTCAGACAATAGAAAAACGTTTAGCTCTAGACATTGTGTCTGCTTGCTGCATTGAAACTAACTTTTGTAGCACATCGTAAAGCACTTAATTTTAACTTATTTTCTTGATGCAGTGGTTACATTCATCAAGCTCAGTACTGTACAAACCCTGTCCAACACACACTTCTGTACCAGCACTTTAATATACACATAACATATAGATCTCTTACATTTGTAAGACAAGCATATGAATTGTGTTGATATTCACAAATGACGTATGATTATTTACAAAATTCCAGGTAGCTGTGCTGGCAGTGTCATGCAAGGTATTACAGATTTTAAGAGTAAGATGGAAAAAAGTGATTAACACTCTGAATATTGCAGTGTGCTAAGTGCGTGGGGTGATAAATAGAGGCTAACTCAAGCTTTGAGTCTAAGTGTAGGTTCTTTCAAGTTTTGAACATTCAGTGCCCAGGAGAATGAGCAAATGAGAGGAGACTGAAGGAGCTTCCAAAGTCAAATTTACAGTGGGGCAGGGCACCTTAAAAGCTATCTAATGCAGTCACACAGTCTGTAGTACTGTTGCACTTGCAGCTAAATAAGAAATCCTGTTTCTCAGCACAACCAACTAATTAGCTAGATTTAATTCCTTTGAAATTCAATGAATAACTAAGGACTTTTTTTCTAAATTACCCTAGCTGAGACCATTTAATTTAAACAAAAGAAATACTACTTTACTATAGGGAGTCCATATTCTAGCTTTGGTATCAGGACACTGAGACCAGAGTTTGTTCTCATCACCCTTTGTAGGTGAGATGGACATGGTTTTAGACCACAGAGGCCTAGTGGTAATAAATCCTCCCTTTCCTAGCTAAGAATATGCCCTTTATACCACTGGATTTGCTAGCTGTGGTTGTTTAGGTTACATAGGCTGCTACAGAACTGTGCTGAAAGTGAAAATAATTTCTGAATGTGGACATGATGCTTGGTACCTCACTGTTTGGTTAGTCAGTAGATAGTTTGGATATACTTGAAGGGGTACGACTGTGCAGGTGTTTGTTGAAGACCCCATTCTAATTATGTACCTTAGGCATCTATGTGATTTGGGTCACAGTTCTTCCACAGTCAGGGTGCATGTGGCAACTGTTTATTGAGTTATGGTGTTACAGAGGGAGATGGTGACTAAGCATGAGTTGAAGCAGTTCCTTAAGGTAGTACTCAGTCTCTCTTTAAGGAACTTATTTTTCCATGGGACTTCGTGATAGAGAGGCTTGCCCATCCATAGTTTGAAACTTCTATTACAGCAGATTTGAAGTTAATTTCTTGGAAGACACAGTTCCTTGTGGCCATCACCTGCATGCCAGATTTTGGAGCTTAAAGGCATTACAGAAAACCATATCTGGTCTTCAGAAGTGACAAGATTGTCTTTCAGGATGAACCTTCTCTTCCTCCTGACTTTGGCTTTAGAGGTTCCCTAAACTAGTCCGTCCATCTCCTGGTGTTCTTACTGGAGTCAGAAGCACGGAGAGGGAGAGCCCTTCACAAACTGGGCATGCAGGTGTAGCTCATGTATTTCCTGAGGAGAGTGCTTATTTATTATTTTGATTTATATTGCCCCCCCCCCCAACCCAACACAGTCTGTCCACACTCATTCTCCTCTGGAGCCATCAAAAGTTGCTCCTTACTGGTACCTCCTACATGACCTTTCACCACATGGCCTTCCCACTCCTTAGGAAGTAAACCTCAGTGGTAACTAATGGTCTTACTAGGCCAGGAACAAGAGATCTGATGGGGAATAGTGAGCATGGAGCTCGGGAGCCATTACTCTTGTGGTGGCTAGTCAGTTATCCAGTGTATGGAGGCAGCTAGGTGAGTGATGTCAGGACATCCTTGCTGCCTCCTGTACAAAGCCTGAGATGTCCTGGCAAGCTTATGGGCTTCACCAGATGTCATCTAGCACTGTTTACTTGCCGTCTTTCCAGTATAGCAGAGCTGACCATCAGCTACTTCATCCTGTCCATGCAGTCAGACCTACCAGCAGTCCCAAGTCCCTTTCTCACATTCCGGTGTCAGTGGGGCATACTGATGCTTTTTTTCTGCACCACTGGGCTGGTTGATAGTGCATGAATTTAGGATGACACAAAAGTTGTTTATCCCTTTGCTGCATGGAAGGAAAGGCTTGTGGATGCTTAGCAAACACCATGCAGCCTTCCAGGGAAACTGACAGCTGCAGATTTTTTTTTTTTTTTGCTGCTGTTAGTTGGCCACCTGCCTACTGGCTTTGGCAAATCCTTCTGTTAAAGCCAACTTCACTGCTGCCTTCATGACGGCCTCCTTTGCAGATACCTGTACTGTAGTCTGTAGCTGCTTGGGCTTCAGTCCATAAATTAACCAAGCATTATTTGCATTTTGGAAGTCAGATCTCTTTCCCTGTTCAACATCTTTCTGGCTTAGGACAGTCTTTTTGTATCTCTCATCCTGAGGGTACTACCTGGAATTCAGCCCAGATAAGGACCCATCATTGAGGGATCGTACTTTTAGTGTAGCAGTTGATCTTTGGGAGGTACCCAATTGGTGGGTCAGGACCTGCTGTACTGCTGGGGATGAATGGTTCCTCCATCCTCAGCTGTTACTGGTATTTCCAGTAAGTATGGCAAGTATTTATTTTTATATCAGTTGTTTAATAAAATGGTCTCTGTGTCTCTAATGTAAACAGGTAACCTGTAAATGGTCCATCTCCCAGGCCCATGCTTACACTTATCAAGGATATCAGAACTTCTCAGATGTTTGGGATGCATGGATAGGCTTAAAAAGGCCCTTGTGGTCATTAGCCTAGCAAACACCTATGAAACTATGGTGTCATGTGTGTGTGTGTGTGTGTGTGTGTGTGTGTGTGTGTGTGTGTTTCTGCATGTGCACGTGCGTGTGTATGTGTGTGTGTGTGTGGTTTTGTTTGTTTTTTTGTTTTTTTTTTAACTTACATAAAAGTGTTTGCTAGCTGGGAGGGAGTGAACTGGCTAGCTTTAGGGATAAGCACCTTTATGTTGTTTGTACCTTGTATCATGACATACATTTGGCTGGGTGAACAGACCTCTCTTAAAAATCTCAAATTCTAGTTGATGAAGAAGTAATGCCCAGCCAAGGACCCTTCATGGAGGAACCCACTATAGATCAACTCGTACAGTGAGAACAAATCTGTTATTTCCTCTTAAACACGTTCACATTATTTATTTTATTCCATTTTAGTATGAAGTGCTATTCATATATATATATATATATATATATATATATATATATATATATATATATATATATATATATATATTAGCTTCTGATTTAATTTGGTAGTCTTTCCTTTTATCTCCGACACAAGTATGGTTCTATTTTATAAATATGTTGACTTTTCCTTGGTGTTACATTGCTTTTAGTTGTTTGGTGACTTGCATAAACATGGGATCTACTTGAGATCTAAGACAAACTTGTATTCTTTACAGGGTGGTGAAGTGTACTGAGTAACGTTGACTCCCTCAGCCACAGTCATTACAAGATTCATGTGTTTTACTAGTTGACTATAGTGTCCGTAGGCTGTTTGCACATAAACCTGAAGCTGATTATAACGCATTGCATGTATTGTTACTTCCTTTGTGATCAAAGAACATTATTCTACACAGTATGAATCCAGTTGGCCTTAAGGAAGTGATCCTTCTAGTAGAGGGTGAACCTTGAAATGTGTTACTTGTGGTAGTGGTGTAGTGTGTGCTAGCCACAGGAGTTCAGAGGTGCCTGGAACAGAGGAAAATACATAGTAGTCGTTTATGGGTCTCTATTACAACGTCGAACTAAAACAAGTTTGAACATTGTAATATTGAACCCTAAAGTCCGAAAGTGGAAAATACCAAAGCCACGGCACATCGATTTTTTTCCCAGGGAAAAAAATTGGTGGGCCTTTTTCGGGGCTTTGCTATTTCCTCCACTGTGGTGCGATCTTGAAGTTGGTATATTTAAGTGGGGGGTGAAGCCCTCCACTTTAGTTCAATGTCAAGTTTTTGTTTTTTGTTTTTGTCACGGAACAACAATTTTTTTTCCCTGGGGAAAAAATAGCTGTTCTGTGCTTTCGGTTTTGTTGGGTTCTCGGACTTTAGGGTTCGATATTACAATGATCGACCTTTTGTAAGTTTGACGTTGTGATATAGACCCGTTTATTCCTAGCTGCAACACTTACAAGGAGTATAGGCCATTTATTTATTTCTGCTTTGCTTTTGTAAACAGTCCCTTGTCCCATGTTCTGTGACCAGCACACTGACCCACAGAGAACAGAGTGTCCCTAATCAGTAAAGGGGCATATTTAGAGAAGCTGACTATCGTTGATTCACCAAGGCCTTATTTACTGTCTAACTATGGAGGGGACAGACTGGGCAGTGCTAGTTGTCTCCATTAATCCTGCAGATCGGCACAAGGTTTTGCAGTTGAATTAGTGAAGACCCAGTGAATGTGATAATTTCATTAATCCCCATATAACTAGTTTGACGTATACGGAGAATGTGGATTAAAGGTTGAAAATTAAAGGGAGAGAGCCTGCTATTGCTTGTTAAGGGTGGAGAAATGACTAGCATTACACTGTCAAATGGCAGGAGAAGGAAGGACCACCACACACCAGGAAAGAAGCTGGGATTTAGGGAAGGAGTGAAATCCTGACAGAGGCTGTATACGAGTCAGAAGTAGTCAGAATTTACCACTGAAACAGATACAAAAACAAAATGGACTTTAGCAGTGGAGCTGGCAGATGTCATTGTTATATTTTAGGTCACGTGAATGGGTGGGTCAGTATCTAGCTGCAGGGGAGAAGTTGAGAAGTCATTGTTATAGACTTTTTATGGTTTTGTACAAGCTAGACAAGTTTTGAACATTTTCTGTAATTCATGTCTCTTGGAATTGTATAGAATTCTTTGGTGAATTAAATGATTGATGCAACACTTATTAGCTGGTTACACCAAAAATCCATTCTCTTTATCCATGAAGACAGACCAAACGCAATTGCATGACTACTGAAACTTTTGAAAGTGCAGTCCTAGAAATACTACTAAAATGTGCCAGTGATGGACAGTAATGCAGTTATCTTTTTGAAAAGTTTTTGCTTTGTCATTGTCAAAGCTCTCCTTACGTGAGATGAAAGAAACCAAGAGATGGTATGTCTTCCTCAGTCTAAGGTAAAACTTGAGCTGGAGGTGCACACATGCAGTGTATGACAAGCGAACTCCCCCAAGGTTTCTGCATTTAAGAAGGAAAAAGAATAAAGGGCCAAGGCACAGCAACAAAACCACTTTTGGAAAAAATGCATGTTACTCCTAAGGGACACTTAATCCTTGTGAAAGGTGAAGTAGCCTGAAGCTCTGAGATCCAGTTGGAGGATGTAATGACTACTAGTTCCAAAATCCAGATGGAGGATGTAATGTCTTTTGAGCCATGTGGTACAAAGGATAGCTAGATCAGGGTGACATTCATGCTAGTAATTCATTTATTTACTTATTTAAGTGCATGGGTAAGACCAAGCACCTTTTCAAGCATGACCCAAGCCAAAGACGCATAAGAGATAAGGCAATAACACCATTTTTTGTATACTTTCAGTTAACACACAACTCTTTATGGCATCCAGACTTTTTTTGGATCTGTCTTCTGTAACTGACTTATCAGAGAATTATAGGCAGTATCAGAAAGGGCAAATAGTTATTTATAAAGTGACACTAACATTATTAATCTAGGATGTACTGCAGTAGAGAAATTAGTCATGGCTGTCACTTATTCTTCATATTTTCAAATTTAAAATTATGAGAGACCTCCATTTCAACCCATTGTTGCGTCCAATTTTTACAAAACTGAGCCTATTTCAGTATATATTTAGACTGTGTGTTAAATCCAGTGGTTCAAAAATCACAATTTTACTTAATTAAAAGACTCTTGGCATTTGTTGGAACATTTAAGTCAATTTTCTAACCTTGATGAACAGTGTTTTTTAGCCTCAATTGATGTAGTGTCTTTATACACCTGCATTTGCCAACCGATAGGTGTTGAACTAGTCAGAGAATATTTGAATTTGTATTCTTCATTCGAGAACAGAACAGTGCTATCAACACTTTATGTGAATTATTAAATCTTGTTTTAACCAACAATTACTTTGAATTTCAGGCCACCTTTTATAGACAAAAAAATCAGTGTAGCCATGGGAGCAAGAGTAGCTACAGTTTTTGCAAACTTAGTCATGGCTGCTTGGAAACATTCTAACATCACCACTCATCAACATTGCAACAAAGTTTTATTTTGTAAACGTTGCACTGATTTAATTTTCATTTGGAATGGTACCCTTGATGAACTTCACAATTTCTTTCAGTATTTGAATTCAAGTACATCCTTTCTTAAATTCACCAAAAGAGGCTTGGGTAAATCCATTAATTTTCTGGATATCCAATTAACCATCAACTCTGAAGATGGCAATATTCAGAGTACTATCTATAGAAAAAATACTTTTGTCAACAACTGTTTACACCATACCAGTTTGCACCCCTTTCACTTGAAGAAAGGGGTTATAAAGGGACAGGTTTTAAGACTAAGTAGACTAGTTAATAATCAATGTACAGTCCTTGAAAATATGTTAATTGAAAGAGCTGATTCTGTGAATTCTATTTAGAATATCATTAGAGAAGTTGTTGAACTGAGAAAGAGTATAGCAAAACCTATTTTATTAAACTTCAGAAAATTTTTGGTGACTCCCCTACACACCAAAAGTTACCATCTGGTCAAAACTCAAATGATTCTTTTGTTAGAGCTTTTCCTTTGCCAATATCTACAGACATAGCTTCCACACACAGCATTATTTTAAGTAACTGGAAGATCATTCAAGGAAACCAAGACATGGTCCAGGTTTTAGGCAATCAACCTCCCTTCACTTATAAAAACATTTTTGAGAAGGTTAAAAAAACGCCAATAAGCAACGTTTGTATATAGTACTTTTAAATGTGGTAATTGTAAACAGTGTAGATATATAAACAGCAGCACCAGTGTATTTGTACATGGTCAAGATAAAATCATTGCAGCCAATAATAGGCATAGCTGCAATACAAGTGGAGTAGTATACATGACAAGATGTGAGACCTACACTAGCTTTTGTGTTGGTAAGACTAAAAGAAAATTGTCAAAACGCATTTACGAATATGTTTTGGCTATTCATAAAAAAGACACCAACAGTGCTCTTTCAAAGTATTCATCTACCTGTGTAAATCTCAAGAAATTCAATTTCTTTGTAATTGACAAGGTAGATTTTGATAATTTTAAAGGTAATTCTAATATTTTTATTAGAGTGCCAGGAAGCTGAATCACAAGTTTGATTGGAGGCAGATTGAAAACCAGGACTTAATGATTACATTAATTTAAAAAAAAAATCTTAATTTTACAAAGGTTATAACTTTTGGACATTTATATTTTGAGCAATGACATTTCTTATGTCTTTTTTGGTGTGTGTGTGTATATATATTTATTATTTTTTTTCCCTTTAAATTTGTTATTTTTGTTTCTGTAAAAATGTATTTTAATCAAACACTTGACTTTTACCGGGTATTTTAAATTTACTTGTTTGTTTCTTGGATTTTTTTTTTTTGATGAAGTTCAGTATTTAACATTAAAGTGAACAAAAGTGCTAAAATTCAAGTGTTCAAAGTCCCCTTTTGGCAGCTGTTTCATTTTGTTTGTTTTCAAGTTTTTCCTTTTAAGCTGTTCATGTATTTTAGTGTTTAAATATAGAACGAGATGGCATGCCTTTTTGGAGACTTGCCCTCAGCGTCCTGTGGAACAAATTTGGATTTATCCACTCATCCTGTACTGGAAGATTTAATTTTACTAACACAGCAACTTACTAATGCAGTGCTATGGAGAAATTTCATGGAGGCACAGGAGCTGTTGTGAACATAAAAAATAACAGTACTTTTACCATTGAAGAAACTTGTCATTGTTCTAATTCTTTTAATGCCCGGAACACTATAATAATAGATTTACCTAATATAGAGACCACATCCTGCCAAAGAGGTCCTTCAATGGAAACACTAGAAACTAGTCTGCCAGATATGGTAATACCAAGAGGCCCGTATTTTGCAAGATCTTTGCCACCACAGCTAAAACTTTTTTTTTGAAAATGCTATGAAAAGATGACAGACCAAAAGGCATCCCATTGAATTACCCAAAGAAAAGCATAGAAATCAGTGGAGCTTCAGACAGCAGTGTGCCTATACATGTTTATCGTGGCTGGCAACATCATTCATGATCCCTTTAGTAGGACATAGACATTTGTAGACTCACATTGTAGAACGTGGAGCACAAAACGTGCTTCTTGAATGTGATGACTTCTAGAACTGGCCAGAATCTACACCTAGTGTTTTTGTTTTTCAATAATGAAGCACCATGAATAGAATTTCCTTCCTGTTTCTAACTGGGGAACAGTCTTTATGGCTGCTTTGAGGAATAGACACTGGAAACTACTTGTATAGATTTACAGAAGCCATGTGCTCCTCTAAAGGAGCTCTCGCTTTTGTTGGGGGAAGAACCCATGAACTCCTTAAGACATGACCATTTGAGAAGACATCCAGAACCTCCTCACTAGTGGTCCACCAAGCTGGATAGATGCAAAGAATCCACTTCCTGCTGGCAGTTTTTTGATGTAGTTAGGTCAACGGTTGCACCCTTGTAAAACCTGCCATGGAAGACTTCACAGTTGGTCTTTTTAGGGGGCAGGACACTAGTACTTGATGCTTGGGTTTCTTCTCTGTGTGTGTTGGAAAGGCTTTTGCTCCTTTTTTTGCAATATGTTGTGCCAGCGGGAGAAAAACAGAAGGAGAATTCTGACACTATAAATAGTCAGTAGTAATCGGCATCTTCAGTTTTTCTTTAAGAAGCCTACCCAAAAAAATCATCTTCTTAGGAAGTTGCATCTAAAGTTGCCTGATGCAGGTTTTTCAGTGAAGGAGAGCTTGCCAGACTGACACATACATATTCAGCAGTTGCTTTCCTAGCTGCATTGTCTGTACAAAATTGCAGTAAACAACATAGGAGGCCCACTGAAAGAGATCCTTCTACAAATTTCCTTGATCTCAGAGTCAGTGAGCTGTTCCACCATTTTCAGTACCTTGTCTACTAAAGAAAACTGGAATCGGGACAGCTAAGACAAATGATTTAAAGCTCCTAGACCTGAAGTGGCTGAAGATCTATACCATCTTGCCATGCTGTCAATAGCCTTAAACTAGTTTTGTCCATCAGAAAGGTGTCAGGATATTGTTGCTTCTGAAACTGAAGAAACTATATAGGAGCCTGCCCTTGATGCTTACAGTGTGTCATTATACTGTTTCAGAGGCCTGTACACAGCATTCGCTTTTTTATGTTGAGGGACCAGAATCTGGGTGCCTCCATGCCAAAAATATGTCAACATTTAAGGACATGCTTCAGAGGAGAGAACATCTAAGTCTTCTCATCTCTCTTCCTGGGATGCTGGTTGAATTTGGTCTGTGAAAAAGAAAGAGGAATTGCACATCAGTCCATATAAGACTTATGAGTTTGAGCATCTCTCCAGAGATGTCATCTAGTGGAGGAAGGAAGGGTTAAGTCTCTCTCTCTCTTTGAAACAAGGCTCTCAGTTCCTTTCAACTCCATAGCCTAGGTGAAGATGCAGAGGAAGAAATTCTTGAGTTAAAGCTCAGAGGAAATACTCTGTATCCATCATGTCCCATTCAACCCAGCATCCCAGAGGACATAGTTAAAAAAGTAGCACATTCTTCTTGAGTGAGTGTGTACTACATCAATATTGCACCTTCTACTCAAAACTTCTTGCATGTCTGGGAACTGGGAATGGCTGTTAGCACAAGACAAATTATTCACCAGAGATGACCATGTGACTTGAAAGCCATCAGAGTTAAACACATCTTAGGTAGTATCCCACCACTTCTAAAAGCACGGACTAGACTGAAGTGACAAGTCTGATGAGATGGAATGACAGTGGGCCCACTGTGGAATGCGAGTGCCTCCTCTGCTCTCAGTTGTCAGCCAAGGACTCAAAGACAGAGGAGTAGAGAAAAAGAGCCCTTGGATGCAAGCAGTCTCTAAACACATATTGGGTAACCTAAAGAGTCACTTTACTTATAACTTTGTACTTAAATACTCAAACTCTGCTGTTTGAAGTCCATGGCTTGCTTCTCACAATGCTTGACAAGAGAGTACCTGCTCTGCCACCTTCTCAGATAAGGAGTTTAAAATTGCAGAAAAAGAAAGAGAGATACAGTTAAGAAGTAATAAGAATTATTTAGAGGGACTGACAAAGGTTAAAGTATTACAGAATAAGAAGAGGCAGAACTGCAGAGTGCTAAAGAGAAAATAAAGGAGTATCTGGATAATATGCGTGAGTTTAAAAAGATTGCTGTTAAGCAACTGTTTTTGATAACTCCAGAACACAAAAGTTTTTTTAACAAAATGTCTTTGGCAACAGAAAATAGAAAGGGTTGTTGCCAAGCTTAAGGAGCCTATAGTAAGAAAAATAACCAGACATCCTGTAGGGGTATTAGAAATATTGTGGACATTTTATGAAAATCTGTTTTAAGCAGATAAGTGAAAATCAAGAAAAAGTACAAATGGAAGTGTTTATGGAACAATGAAGTATGCCAAGATTAGAAGTAGATAAGGCTCAATTATTAATAGTTAGGACAGGAGGAAATGTGATAAAAATGGTGATGCACAACCAATCTATAGGAAAGTCTCCACAAATAGATAGAAGTTTGGAAGCTTAGGAGGGAGGAATGTGATAAAGATCTAGAAGGTTTTGTTTAATACTATTTTAAAAGGAGGAGAACCACCAACATCCTGTGGTGACTTTAATACCTAAAGATAGTAAAGACCCATCAGATCCAGCTGCATATATGCCCTTTTCAATTCTAAATCATGATTATAAAGTGGTTACATCTATAATGGCTAAAAGAATTGCAGAGGTGATGCCAGAAATTGATAGATGCGGATCACTGTAGTTTTGTGGAGAGGAGGCAAACATTTGACAACATTAATAGAGCAATGAAGATCTAGAAGGAAACATAATGTAAGAAAATACCACTGCTATTGGTGGATCTTGATGCAGAGAAAGCATTCAACAGAGTAAGTTGAGATTTTATGAGTAGGGCAGTGGAAGCATTTGCATTCCCTGACACAGTAATAATGTTCATTTGGAGAATCTGTGAGGAATCACAGGTGAAAATTAAAGTGGCAGGGGTTCCTTTCTGATAATTTCTGTTTGAACAGAAACCAGGTAGGGTGTCCTATTTCCCAGTTGTTATTTGCATTATACTTAGAACCATTGGGAAAAAAATAAAGGACTCAGAAATTCAATGATATAAATGGCATGGTAATCAAGAAACATTCGCTTTATTTGCAAATTATATTTGTTTTGTACCTGATAAAACCAGAAAATGACATCTCAGTGTTGTGGAACATTCTGAAATGGTTTTAAGTCTTCTTGCAATACAAAATTTATGATGATAAAACAAAGGCAATAGCTGTAAATCATGTTACCCACACATGGATTGGTTCAGCAATACCATATTTATGAGGACATGATAAAATGAACTACGTATGAGTCTGGGTTAAAATGGATACTGTTATGACAGCTAAGGATATGTGGGAAGAGACTAAACAAAAGATATTTCAAGAACTGAGACACTGGAAGCTCTGTTTTATGGAAATGGACAGCAAGATACACTCGGTGAAAATGTTTTTAGTCCCTTTTATTTTATGTACAGGTCAGGCATATTTTCATCATCCAGAGGAGAGGTTGTGGTAGCAATTAAAGCATTAATGGATTTTTTTCTGGGAGGGGAAGAGGGCAAGAATCAAGTGGGATAAGCTGATCCTTCCAACAGAACAAGAGGTTTGGGATTACCTTATTTGAAGGGGTATTTCAAAACTACAAAGTTATGGCTCCTATGCATAGCACAAGCAGAAAGCTGTAATTCACAGATGAAAGGGATGATGATGAAACGGGGGAAGCTCAAGAAACAAGGAGATACTGGGATTGTGGATGCAGATCCTTAAGGAAAATAACAATAACCATAAAATATTATATTCATAAAGTAGCAGAAAGTATTCTAAGAACTAAGCCAACATGAGGATGGTGAAAGGAGATTGTGCAGATGGGGATGACTGCAGTTAAGGTTACAGAGAGTAGGCGGCGGGGGGGGGCTGGAATTTACTGGAGAAAAAAATGGCAAAGGAACCAAGGAATTGGGAGCAAATAATTAGAGGGAAAGGTAATAGAATGGGAACTGGCCAAGAATACATTTTGACTGCAGGCTAGAGATTGCCTTCCTTATCCAGGATTGATATCCGAGTATTGGCAAAAAGGAATGAAAGACCAGCAACTTGTAGAGTTTTTAGTAGAATATAGAACAGAAGCCGCTGTTAAAATGGGATAATTGGCAGGGCATATAAAATATTGTATCGTGATTATATGACTCAATCAGAGTAGATTAGAAAGGATTGGAGAGAGAGAATGGATAAGCTTTTCACAAAGAAACAATGAGAGGATGTATGCATGGCTCCCAAATGTGCAATAAAGTCCAAAAGATTTAGGATTTTTGCTTAGAAGTATTTGCATATACATTTTTATACCCCAAGCAGACTCCTAAGTATATTTCTTCAGGTAGATTGTAAATGTTGGAGGTGTGATGGGGAAGAAAGGGGCAATTGGGAACATATTTTTTTGGGGAGTGTAATGAGATGGCAAACTTTAAAAATTCTCTGCAGACATCTCCGTCGGAAATACTGGGTTAGCAAAAAAAAGTGTAATTAAGGAATTTTTTTTTTTGAGCTGTGACACTGGATTTGAAATGCCTAGACACAGTAAGTCATTGCTGAGTTTAAATCTGGTGAGTGCCAAAAAAACAATTAGTGGAAAATGGAAATCAAAGTGTAAACCAACCCTACTACCAGTAGTCAATATAGTAACAGAGATAAAAGAACTGGAAGTGGGATCTTTAGAAAAGGCTAGGAGCAAATTACATATAAAAAATGGGGATTTTGGAACTATACATGCAGAATAATGTTTTGGAGGAGGAATGAGGTTTAAAGAAAGATGGGAATTGAATGAGCTATATTAAGGTGGAATGACAGTAACTGTACAGTAGATTGTTTGCAACTGATATGTTCATGTGGTCTGTTTTCATTTGTATTAATGTATGATAATTCAATAAAAATGCTTCTTTTTAAAAAAAAAAGGCTCCAGTAAAGTTTTTCTGTTGCTGCTGTTTGGTTGTCAAAGAGGGTTATGGGAGAACAAGGTCAAATATAACAAAAAATACAATAATGATTTATTTGAAATTTTCTTTTCAGCGTTCACTGGCTGGTAATTCATTGACCCTATTTTTATTTTCTGTAGCAACATTATATGGACAGCAGAGTCCCTTGTATATTGGTTGCATCAAAATCTGACTTGCCTGAGCAGAAGCAGAAACATGGAATATCACCGTCAGACTTCTGTTACAAGCACCGATTACCACCACCTTTCCATTTCACCTGCAACACCTTGGAGTCTCCTAATGCCACTATTTACACAAAGCTGGCCCTTGCTGCCATATTTCCGTGAGTACAAAGATGCATTTTCCTTTTTATTTTTTTTTTTTATTTTTTGTTCAAGTTGCAGTATTCACAGCTGAACCTCGAATGTCGCTTGAGCCCATGCAGTTCTTTTCCCAGAGCCTTTTTTGTTTCTAAGTTGCACTGTCTTATTTCTGATGCTCACTTGCTTCCTTCTGTTGTGTCCCTTTAGATTTATGCAAAAGCTACACAACTTTAATTTCCCAGTAGACCATTTCAGTAGTTTTGTAGTTTGTATTTCAAATTATCATTGTGTAGATGCAAGCTTCTCTCCTTGCCTAGCCTACTTCATCGTGTTAAGTCACACTTTAGAAAAATGAGTCAAGCAGTAATTGTTTTACTTTAATGGCTTAGCACAGGAATGCATCATTTTTGGCAAATTGGCTTGTTCCATTTCACACTGAATGTAACGTATAACACCTGTTAGCGAGTGTCACTTCACTGCAGCTCATGCTTGTTATAGTAACACAGCACAAGATTCTGTTTTGTGTGCATTATCCGCAAACTAAGATGATTTATCCTCTTCAAATTCTAGTATTTAGCTGTAGACTCAAGTCAGCACGGCACTAGAAACTCTCTCTGGCTGTAGCTACTACCATTCCAACCCATAATGTTTTATACTAGCCAGTCTCTCCACTTTTTCCTTTGCTGCTTACGTATCAAGAGCACCAACACTGGTCTTGGTCTGTTTGATCGTTTTCATTTGAATTTCTTCAGTAGTTGTCAGTCTTTGTGAACTGTTATCTTTCAGGGTCAGAACCTTCAGTTGTTTTACGTCTATTTGGGGTAGTTATTGATATTGGTTACATTTCTTTTTGTACTCCTCTGTAGCCTGTGCTTTTTTGCTCCATTTCGTCCTCTTACAACCCCCCGTTCTTCCTCAGTGTCTCTGACTTTCACATCAGTGTCACACAAAATTTGTAGATTGCAGTCTGTTTTCCTGCTGACATGAAGCTTGTCACCACCCTTCAGTGGTGTGTCTGGTCCACAAAACTGTGTGCCTTCTATGCCAACCCAGCCTTGGGCGCCAGCTGTCTTGGCACTGATGTTGTCTTCTCATGCTTTCTCATCCTTGAATGATTCCTTGTTGATGAACCCAAAAAATTGCAGGTGCAAAATGAAACATCTTGATTCTCCCTTAGTGTCTTCCATGCCAAATGCTTCTGGTGGAGATGGGAGTGATTTTCTCGTGATTTTCTCCCTTCCCTCCAGGTGACCTTAGTTTCAGGAGGATTCTTGAACTTACACAGATGAAGGGAGGCTGACCAGCTTACACAATCTTGTTTCCAGTGACATTTTTATGCTGTTTTCTCTCCCATCATGATTTTTTGGGTGGCACCTCCAGAGGACAGGATGAGCTTGT
This sequence comes from Protopterus annectens, assembly GCF_019279795.1. Classification (NCBI taxonomy): domain Eukaryota; kingdom Metazoa; phylum Chordata; order Ceratodontiformes; family Protopteridae; genus Protopterus; species Protopterus annectens. The sequence continues at coordinate 248,564,195 of NC_056746.1, read as the reverse complement.
TGACCTTCTGGAAGGCTTGGAACGACTCCAGTGTGATGGCCACAATTCTGAGATAATCAGACCACATCCTGCAACCTCCTACAGACAGAGACTCCCATTCTTGATTCCATTATTGCTGCACCAGACCTTACGAGGGAACCAACCTCCCGAAGTTCAGTGATGCACCTTCCAAATAAATACTTGAAGGCTGTAGATTACTATGGGATGTGTATGTATCTCTCCCTTTTTCACTCTTAGGCAGTCTGTTTATGACATACTATGAGGTTTCAGTGCAATCTTGTAGGTGGACCCCAAAAGTCATTGAAGCAGTTGTCAGAGGATCAGAAGTCTCAAGATGCTGCTGACTCCCCAGGCAGCAACCATGATATTACATCTCCAACCTGTCTATTTGGCTTGACAAAAATGCTGCAAATGGATCAGCTAGGACTGTGAACAAGTAGTATTGGGATTCAATGCAACACCTGCTTGTGATCAGAATATGCCACCAAAATTTCATAGTCTACTTCTTAAATGCCCTTTCAATGACTCCAGCCTATTTAGACCAAAGTCAGGGAGAAACTCACAGAGAATAAGAGGGGTACTAAGAGTTTGGCTTCTTGGGGGGGGGGGGCATCCAGGGTAATATAGAGAACTCTTGCTAGGAATCAAAAATGTCCTAAGCAGATGCAGTTTAGGTTTGATTCCCAGCAGCAGTGAAACTAGCAGTCTGGGAGGGATCAGCGTAGTCTTGGCTGCTTTCAGAATGTATGCCCATGAACAGACAGAAGTAAGTGGCAGAATAGTGTGGGTCTAAAGACTTTTCATCTACTAGGTGATCTCTGCAGAACTTCTGAAGGTTTCCCCAGCTGTTCTGCTCTGGAGGCAGTCTCATTGATTCCCTGTCTATCCTTTTCCCTGCATGTAAAGCAAAATCACAAAGACTACAGCAGCAAGAGAATCAGTCGACAGCGTAAAACAATAAAAATGTAAAATGTTAGTCACCATATAACGCTGTCGCTGTTGGCAATCTACAGATATAAAGCTCACTGAAACTGAGATACACCTCCGTATGTCACAGTTGTTGCCCGTTTGCAATGAAATGTGAAAGAAGGCAAAACGCCACAAGGCACTAAAGCACAAGTCCTTCCTTGAAGATGAAACTCAAACGCCAAACTAAATTCCAAAATACTGCTCCAACACAGGAAATTGCAGTCGATAAGTCCAGAGGGTAAAAACACAGCTTTATTGACAGACCAAGTAAGCGCTTTCGCCGTTAGGCTTTCTCAAACTCTACAAAAAACATTTGTTGGCAGTCATTTAAATAATCAATCCTATTCAATGATAGGTGGACCTCAATTCAAAATTTAAAGCGCCACTGACTACTATAAAACATACTTGTATACATTCACAGAGAACGCAACAATTTACAAAACATGATTACTTTTTACATGAAAAAGCAGACAGATATAAAAACATATTTAAAACTGTTCACAACAAGTAAATAAACCTCAATTTAAAGATTTAAAACACCACTAACAAATGTAGAACATAATTGTATGTATTCCCAGAAACTGCAGGAGTATACAGGGCATGAATATTTCTAGCGTAAGGATGCTAATATGTCTAAAAACATGCTCAAGACTATTCAAAGCCACTACTTAAAAATACAAAGCATATATACTTGTTGTAAATAAACAATTTAAAATCTTTCTAGGTATTTTATACATTCAAACCATAAGGAACTACATCACAGCAGTGTGTATAATAAAATCCACGTAATATCCACTGATGTATAATATAAAAAGAACTAATCTGTAAGTAAAGGTCTATAAAAAATAAAAATATCTATATAAATATAAATATAAATATGTGTTCCTGAATTTCATTCTAACCTAGAAACCTAAACATCCTTCAAATGGAGAGTAAGTATTAACATGATCAATAAAACCAGGTTAATCATCAAATTGTCCAAAATTAAATATATGTATACAAATAATTATATACTCCTAAGTATCATCTTGGTCTATAAATTCTTCTACCCTTCAGTACAGGTTTTATGTGAACTTTGTCATTAAGACCAGGTGGTTCATTGGCCCTACATCTGACAATCCACCTGAGTTCACATTCAAGTGTCCTGTTGATTAAGTCACCTCCTCTTGGACCAGGAACTAAATATTGTATGATTGTATAATTAAAAGTATGATCTGGACCTGATGTTCTACAATGCTTTGCTAAAGCAGTGAATTCTGAACCTTTCCTGATATGATAATTATGTTCCCTAATGCGGTCTTTAAATGCCCTGTTAGTCTTCCCTATATAAAACGAGGGGCACGCTATGCACCTCGCTAGATATACCACGTTTTTGCTATTGCAATTTGTATTAGTATTAAAGTAAAACGTGTATCCACTAACTGGGTGTACAAATGTGAGCTCCTGATTGATAAAACCACAATGGTTGCACATACCGCATGGTGTAGTATTCTGATTCATTCCCAACTTATGTTGCTTATTCCCTCCAAACTTGGGCTTACATAATAATCTCTGTAGGTTGGGTTTATTCCTATGAGTAACTCTAGGTCTTGGTCCCACTATCTTAGCAATTTCACCATTAGATAGTAAAATATCCCAATTTTTAGTCAACATGCCTTTTATATCTTTAGTATATGACATTATCGGGCCCGCTGCTATTGCTCTAGTATCTGGAACCTCATCTACTTCCCCTGAAGTTTCAGAAAAATATGGTCTAGCCTTAGTTGACCGTAGCTCATTTACTTCTGATATGACTTTTTCTATTAACACATAGTCATAACCCCTTTCTACAAATCTTTTCCTTAATTCATCTATTTCTTTATAATAACATTCATCCACCGGGTTATATCTGGATGCTCTCATAAATTGACCTTTTAGAATATTATGAAAGACATGTGTGGGGTGCATACTACCTCTATGAAGTAATGTATTGCGATGGCATAGCTTGCGATGGATAGAGGTATTTAAAAGTCCATTATCAAGTTTATACACTTCTATATCAAGGTATCAAGTAAATGAGCTACGGTCAACTAACTATAATGTCATATACTAAAGATATAAAAGATATAAAAGGCATGTTGACTAAAAATTGGGATATTTTACTATCTAATGGTGAAATTGCTAAGATAGTGGGACCAAGACCTAGAGTTACTCATAGGAATAAACCCAACCTACAGAGATTATTATGTAAGCCCAAGTTTGGAGGGAATAAGCAACATAAGTTGGGAATGAATAAGAATACTACACCATGCGGTATGTGCAACCATTGTGGTTTTATCAATCAGGAGCTCACATTTGTACACCCAGTTAGTGGATACACGTTTTACTTTAATACTAATACAAATTGCAATAGCAAAAACGTGGTATATCTAGCGAGGTGCATAGCGTGCCCCTCGTTTTATATAGGGAAAACCAACAGGGCATTTAAAGACCACATTAGGGAACATAATTATCATATTAGGAAGGGTTCAGAATTCAATGCTTTAGCAAAGCATTGCAGAACATCAGGTCCTGATCATAGTTTCAATTATACAATCATACAATATTTAGTTCCTGGTCCAAGAGGAGGTGACTTAATCAACAGGACACTTGAATGTGAACTCAGGTGGATTGTCAGATGTAGGGCCGATGAACCACCTGGTCTTAATGACAAAGTTCACATAAAACCTGTATTGAAGGGTAGAAGGATTTATAGACCAAGATGATATTTAGGGGTACATAATTAATTGTATATAATTATATATACTTTATTTTTGGACAATTTGATGATCAACCTGATTCTATTGATCAGGTTTATACTTATTCTCCATTTCAAAGGTGAATAGGTTTCTAGGCTAAAATGAAACTCAGGAACATATATTTATATTTATACAGACATTTTTCTTTTTTATATATCTTTATTTACAGATCAGTTCTTTTTATATTATACACATCAGTGGATATTAAGTAAACTTTATTATAGACACTGTTGTGATGTAGTTCCTTATGGTTTCAATGTATAAAGTACCTGGAAAGATTTTAAATTGTTTATTCACAACAAGTATATATGCTTTGTATTTTTAAGTAGTGGCTTTGAATAGTCTTGAGCATGTTTTTAGACTTGTCAGCATTCTTACGCTAGAAGCATTCATGCCCTGTATACTTCTGCAGTTTCTGGGAATACATACAATTATGTTCTACATTTGTTAGTGGTGTTTTAAATCTTTAAATTGAGGTTTATTTACTTGTTGTGAACAGTTTTAAATATGTTCTTATATCTGTCTACTTTTTCATGTAAAAAGTAATCATGTTTTGCTAATTGTTGCGTTTTCTGTGAATGTATATAAGTATGTTTTATAGTAGCCAGTGGCGCTTTAAATTTTGAATTAAGATCCACCTATCATGGAATAGGATAGATTATTTAAATGACTGCCAACAAATGTTTTTTGTAGAGTTTGAGAAAGCCTAACGGCGAAAGCGCTTACTTGGTCTGTCAATAAAGCTGTGTTTTTACCCTTTGGATTTATCGATTGCAATTTCCTGTGTTGGAGCAGTATTTTCGAATTTAGTGTGGCATTTGAATTTCATCTTTAAGGAAGGACTTATGCTTTGGTGTCTTGTGGCGTATTGCCTTCTTTCACAATTCATTGCAAACGGGCAACAACAGTGACGTACGGAGGTGTATCTCAGTTTCAGTGAGCTTTATATCTGTAGATTGCCAACAGCGACAGCGTTATATGGTGACTAACATTTTCCCTGCATGGTTGACCATCACATGGAACATGTGGAGCCAGACTTTAGTATCCTGAGGCTAAAAAATAACCTTCCATGCCCTGCTAAAAACCACATTCACTTCCTTTACCTGTCATCCCAGCCCATCAAAGAAAGGAGTCACCAGCCCTCTTCAAAAGAGCCATTCAGCAGTCTAGATATTATTCAAGATTCGGTTTGGTTCCAGAGAAAACAAAGGACCTCAGACTTGTCTTACATGTAAGTGGTCTAATCAAGTTATTTCACAGACTCTTGTTGTAAATAGTCAGTGCAAATTATTTGCCCTTGCTCAGCAAAGGGGAACTAGAACATACCTTCTAGACTTCCATGATACTTTGCACATATATCAAAATACAGAAGATAATGAGGAGGTTTGTACGCTTCTGGGTAGGAGCCTGTGATTACCAGGTTTAAGCCACTTCCTTTTCATCTTACTACAGCCCCCTTGGCATTACCAAATGCATGGCCATGGTAGCAGCACACTCGAAGCTCCAGGAAGAAAAATCTTTCCCCATTTAGATAACTAACTTTTGCCTGTGTCAATGCTGGAGCACATCAGAAAAGCACTTGACCCTTTATCATGTTCCACTCCCTAAGCATTGCAATAAACACTGCAAAGTTGCATTTGAGGCCTTTGCAAAATTAAACTTTCATAGGGTGCTACCTTGACACAGTTGACTGCATAATCTCCTCACTTCCAGGAAGAATTCTGACTGTCCAGGGAGCAGTGAATAATTTTCTACAAAAAAAATAAATAAAATGCAGTAACAAGCCACTTATATCTCAAAACATAACTATAAAGTAAGATGGTAAATAAGCAGTTTGGATTCAGATCAGGATGCAACACAACCAGCCCAGTGTTTGCAGTGAGACAGATGGTTGAGAAGAAGCTAGAAATGAGGAAAGAGTCCAACTTTGGCTTTCCCTAGACCTGGAGAAGGTGTATAAAAAGGTCCCAAGAAAGCTGATTTTGGCAGTCCAAAGATGGTTTGAAGTCCTGGAAACTTTAGTAGAATTAGTGCAGGCTATGTACAAGTACCCAATGACAAAAGTGCGAACAGTGTCCAAACTCAGACAGGTTTCCAGCATGAGTGGGTATGCATCAGGGTTTAGCACTGTATGCAGATGATTTGGCAGTACAGGCAGACTCTGAACAAGAACTTTAGCAAATGATAGGGGGATGAGATGCAAAACTGAAAGAAAGTTGGATAAAACTGAGCACAGGCAAGACAGTTGCAATGACAGCAAATGGGGGAATCAGAGGAACCTGTAAAATGAGCTAGAAGGAAAAATAGTGGAACAGAGTAACAGCTTCAAGTATCTGGTAGTGGTGGTTGAAGTGAAGTAAATGAGGTCAGAACTATAATCAGATGGACTGTAGCCAACTGGCATAGTGTAAGGGTTAATATGTGGCAATGCTAAAGAAGCTGAAAAGTAAAGTATACAAAACAGTGGTGCAACCAGTACTACTGTACAGTACAGAAAAATGGGTAGTAAAGGCAGAGCAATTGACGAAGTTAGAAGTGATGGAGGTGAAGTGCCTGAGATGGGTGGTAGGATGCACAAAGAAATGACATCAGAGCAGAAGCCGAAGAGGGTCAAAGCGAACAGCTTGTAGGGACTCTGGTGGTCTGGTGAAGACGATTTGTAAGAGACAGGAAGAAGGCAATAAGAAAGAAGGATGTCCAGCTAAGAGATGGATGGATTGCATAAGAGAAGACCTGCAACAGTCAAGTATGACCATTGAAGAAAGTAGTAGAGTGACACTTAATTGATAAAGATGGCTAGATCCGATGCAACATCCTGATTCCCATGTAAAAAGTAGGAAAAAATGGTTATTGATGATGATGTTGAAGGCCAGAATCAACAAATCCAAGGTAATTCTAAGAGCTCCCTTTTGTTCTTTGCAGTTTTAGTTCACCCTCTTGGGACCTCATGTTTTAGAGAAACCTAAACATCTGCGCTCCTTCAGAAATCTGCTCACCCACCCATCCAGGAAGTCTTACTCAGACCTTCCCTCTGTCAGACTAACCACTTTTTTCTCATCTTCCAGTGATGACTATGGACATCCAAATCCTTAACTCTGCTCAGAGGCCCAACAAGAGGAAAACTTACAAAGGAAAATGGCATAGCTGTACAGTATGGGCAACCACTAGGGACCTTTAGTTCTGTCATTTCTAGATCATTTGTTTTAAGTCTTTGATGTGTGTCTCATTTTTTTCTTCAAGCTGTGTCTTTTAACTATATCCAGCTTCCACCAAAGCTTGCACTGTAAATCTATTGCTTCTCGTAAAGCATGCAAGGCTTTCCTTACAAACAAATTCTTCATTAGGTGACCAGTGAAGACTCCAGCACATCAGTGGAACATGAATTTTGAGCTGTGGATCTCTTTCTGAACCAGATTCTTCATAATATCTAAGGTACATGTCCTGAAAAATCATCTTCTTGACAGCAGTTACTTCAGCTAGATGATTCTGAGCTTCAGACATTTTTTATGCATTGATTCTTGCTACATGAGCTTCCATAAAGAAAAGGCCGCATTTTGTGCTAATACATCCTTTGTGCCAAAGGTCACTGCTGAGATCATGCAGCTGATATAATGCTTACTTGAATCAAAAAGTTCAGTAAAGACAATCAACTTTTTGTTTCATTTACCTGAAGCAGGTTGGGTCAGAAAGTCTCTAAACTGAGTCTTCCAAGGTGGCCTACAGATTGTATCGGATTATTTTTGCAGAAAGTATGGCAGAAGGCTGACTACTTTTGAATGCCAATTCTGTTGGAGCCTTAGCTACATTTAATTTCTTTTTTTGTTAATGTGTCTGTTGATGTTTGCTTACAGCTGTCACAGAGGCTTCTCTGCATACTTTTGCAGAATGCTAAGTTAAACTTTGTGTACAAGAAAGGTCTTCCTTGGGTGCCACCACTTTGCATGGGATTCTCTCTCTGGACCATCCAGAAAGTTGCACATCAGACTCAGTTCTAGTGATTGAAGAGGAAAGACAGCCTTAGGTAACTGATGTCCAGCCAAATTTCAGATTTGAGCACCTTTCTCCTCAGCTAGGCTGACATCACCTTTCCCTCAGATGCCTCAAAAATTCTTTCTTGTTGTGTGTGTTGTATGCAGAGAAGAGTGTTTGATTATTCCAACAGGATAGGCCACAACTCAGAAAAGCAAGCAGATAAGCTGTCTATTGGAGGCCATATTTTATTCTTCTTTCTTTCTGTAAACTGTTATTTGCAGCTTGCTAATGCTTCCCAGGGATTTTTTTCACATATGTTTCTTTGGCATCTCCTGATATGCATGTGTTGAGCATGCCACCTAAAAGAGGTAAATGTACTTGCAAAGGCAAATTTTCTTTAAAGGCAGGCACAGTAAATGCTTATAATATCTCCAGCTAGCACATTGTGTTGGTACAAATCCCCTTTACACGATCAAATTTTTACTTACCTGAAACTTAAAAGGACAAGACGACTTCACTGAAAACTTACTTTCATGAATGGTCAGATCACTGGAATTTTACTCCGGGAAAGGAAATACTTGGCCATCATGGTGAACTTTGCCCTTTTTCTTGCTGTAGTGGGATCTTGGAGTTGGTATATTTAGTTAGGGGGGTGTGTGGGGGGGTGAAGTCCCCCACTTGGGTGGGTTTGATTTGCTTTGTTGTGGTGGCCAAGTGGTTCCTTTCCTGGAGTGCAAGTTTTCGGTGAAGTTGTCTTGTCCTTTTCATTTTCAAATAAGTGAAAATTCAATTATGTGAAGTACATCTGTTAATACTTGACACATCTATCAAGTTTTTAGGCTTAAAATCATTCTTACAACGTGTATTGTCATCCAAGCCTTCTTGAACAAAAATAAGTCTCTGGCTTATTTGCCAAACTCCAGCATGTCCTTGAACAGTACTTGGCTGGACTTCCCCTGTAAAATAATGGAAAAGCATAAGGAGATCTGTTGGACTCCCAGTGAATAAGATTAACCTAATACAATTTTTAGGTATGAAACCACCAGTACCATGGAAGTTCTCAAGCAACCCATGGATCTGATGTCTGCCTTGGCACAGGCCTGTGGTAAAGCCCATTTAGAGGCCACCACAACATCAGCTGTTAGCACATCTCATCATCTCAGTCATCCCTTAAATTTGATGGTAGAAAGTAATGAGATGTTTGCTGTTGGCGTAGTCCCTGCCAGAAGCTGTAAAGTGCACCTGCTCATGGCCACAATAGGTAGAGAGCTGCAGCTGCTTGAATTCAAAGCTTTCAGTGTCTTCAGAAGGTTGGAGGACAAGGGGAAGACTTTCTGTCAAGCACTTGTTCCTTCCATCTTTGGTTAAATACAACAGGAGTTATTGCTCAAGCACGGACCATTCATCCAGAGGCAAGGAAGAGAGGAGACACTCAAAAGATAGAAACTCTTCATTAAAGAGACAGCAGTAGGAGGAGGACAGAGGGCAGCAGAGCAGTTCACAGGGTCCGTCCACCACTATTGTTAACAACCAAGACTATGAGAACCCTTGTGTCTCCCCCAGCCACTTTCATTACTTGGTCTCAACCCCTCGTCTTGTGCCAGTTGCTTCAAACAATGGCTAGCTATAACCACTGACAACTGGGTTCTGAATATCATTTCAGGGGATACAGGCTTTAATTAATCATAAGTTCCCAAAAGAAGGGAATCCCAGGAGGTCTGAAGAATAAAGAACATCTGGTAAAAGTCATCCTAGAGAAAATGTTAGCAAAAAGCACTGTAGAAAAATCACCCCAAGGTTAAGACTCAAAGGGTTTTTATTCTAGGCTTTTTCTAGTTCCAGGAATAGGTGTTCATTGGAGGCCTATTTTTAGACCTGTTGACACTGAACAAGTTCTTAAATGTCCCCAGTTCAAAATGCTGATGCAGGAGGCACAAATTGCTAGGCTAAGAACCCAGGCACCACACATAGTAACTCTAGAGCTCTGAGATGCCTGCCTGCATGTACCAATATTCTAAGGTCACAGGAAATATTTAAAGTTTGTTGTGTATGTAATTCCAGTTCACCTTCTTGGTATTTGGTTTAGCTACTGCACCAGTCATTTAATAAACCCCTTGTCCAAGTGACATAACTTAGACCTGTATCAGAGTGATGGTGTGACAGAAGTGAGATTTTTTTACAGGTTCTGAGTTGCAGAGCTCCATTGGTTGGATTTACTTGCTTTTTTTAGATTGGTTTACTCTCTAGATTGTCTCCTGTAACCTACACTGAGCTGAATTTGGCCAGGGTCTTGTACTCTAGACTCTTGAGAAGCAGGGAAAGCCTTGAACTGTGAGATTTTTCATCAAAAATAAAGAACAGCACTTTCAATTTTCCTTGCATATTTCAATTGCACATCAAGTCACCTGTGACTTAATTCTTGGGGGGGGGGGGGGGGTTGTACCTTTAAGGTATTTTGTTTATTTTTAACATAAAAGGTTACTTGTCTGGAATTTTTGCTTGGCCTGGTGCCATAGTCTTGTAGTTATCTACACAATAGTAGGAGAATTGTGATGTACTGCAGGAACTATGCTTCATTTACACATTTATACACCCTTCACTGCATTTTTGCCATGACTACATTTACTTGTAGTTTCTACCCGGTCAATTGCCATAGTCTTGTAGTTTTATTTCACAATAGTGGCAGTATTGTAAGATACAGTGTTGTCCATTTTCATCTGATTCAGCAATGGGTTGTCTGCAGCAACCACATCCAACCTCGGCACTGACTTTGCAGCAGTTTGGTTCCAGGACTCTGACTCCTTCTGTACCCATAATTCATCCATACCTCTGATCACATTTGCCACCTGAAGAATTCACTTGTTTTGACAATGCTTGCAATTGCTGCATCCTTTTTGGTGTTCCACTAGCGATTTTTGCTAATATTCAGTCATCCCTCTACTGAGAGAAAATTTTCTCTCCAGTTAGTGTTTTGGCTAAGTTTAATCTTCTGCTGTTAGATGTAGGTAGTTAGGTTAGAGTGTGTTTCTTTTTTAATGTTGTAGATGTGTGTAGTTTTTAAGGGTGCTTATTAATATTTATAGATAATGTAGACATATAGTTATTAGGATAGTGATTTGGCATAGTGCTTCACTTAGTTCTTACTACTTGGAGTGTGACAGTGTGTGTATTTTTTCTTGGAGTTGTCCCCCCCCCCCCCAAGATCCACAGTTCATTTGCATTTACTGTTTGGGCACTGGCCATCTCGACACAGTATCAGGTCTGTACTTCATTCAGCTCTCAGCCTGTACAAACCAGGAAAGAGAAGCTAATTGGGAAGAGTCTTCTTCCCCCTCAGACAGGGTCTGCCATATCTTTCACTGCTTCCTGTCCAGCAGAAAAAAAAGGGAGGCCCAGGAATAAAAAGAGAGAGAAGGAGAAAGACACCAAGAAAGAAAAAGAGAAGGAAAATGAGAAATCAGACTCATAAAAGTCTTGAAAGCTCTCTCCAGATTTGATTTTGTTATTCAGTTTGGATTTCACTGTACCTTGACATTCAGAGACGACACTCTCTCAGGTCCGTTTGTCTCCTTCTTGGTCCCAGTTCTCCCCGGATCCAGTAAGCCCAGACTATACCCCTGGTACTCGAGACCACCTTCAGTGGTGTAGTCAACTCATTCATCCAGAAGCCTGACTGAACAGAATGTCGACAAGATGATGAAGAAATCCCTTTGAATGGCAGATCCAACTTCGGGGCTCTGTTGGTACCATCCTGTAGAACTGTACCAAATGTTCAGCCAACTAACTCTCCTCTTCTTCCTTATCTTGTCGCAGTCCACCCTTCAGACCCAGCTGTCACTGATGCAGTCTGTCCAGGAGTGACTTTGCCAGAGCTTACAGTCTAAGTTGCTTCGATTCCAACAGGTTCCATTCATGTTTCAGCTCTGCTATGTTAGGACAGAAGGGATTCAGAGCAGATTTGGGGCCTAGGCTGGAGTGGGTGGGTCAACACTGAAGTTGTCAGAGCCATCTCTTCCACTTGGTGCCTTGGCATTCAATAGCTTGGCACCAGGATCAGCCTAGTGGTTGAGACCTCTTGATTCTGAGGCTTCTTTTCTGTCTGAAGACAGGAAGGCTCCTCTAGAGCTGGTGGCATCTTTGGCCTTCGAGGTTTTTGAGTAGGTCCTTTCCATGCCAAGGAGAAAGGTGCATCCTTCCAGTTTGATTCCATCTGAACCCTAGCAGGAATCCACTTCTACTTCCCATTTTCCGTCAGACAGGGACAAGTCAGTTCCATAGGCTTTCCAGGCTACATACTACATTAGCTGCCAGTCTGATCTGATTCAGAACATTCCGATCCTCCTCTGGAACCAGTTCACGGGAAAGAGACATGTAAGTGGAAGCACTTAGACTCTTTTCTAGAGCCCTTCACAGAAGACACAGACTTGGATATAGGTGAAGGCTTCCACAGGTCCCCCTCTGAAGACATCATTGGTGAAATCCTTGAATTGATGAAGCAGAGAGTGGGGATGATCCACTAATAACCATTCTCCAGATGAGTCTGTTTTCCAGGAAGCCTTTGGTTATGGCTCAACTTTGTCCTGAGTGGTACCACCCACTGACCCACTCATTGATTTGATGGCTCAACGGGTATGGACGGACCCTGACATGGTGGAACCTATCTCCAAGAAGCCTAATAGGATTTTGACATTACCCAGATACCTAAAACACTTAAGTAATGGTCTGCCAATGGATGTAGTGGTGGAGGTGGCAGCTACCAAAAAGGAACTGTCAGAGAAAGCTTCCTCAGTCCATTAACTTAACAGGGAGTCTAGACCTGTGGACTGGTTTCGCACTTAGAGCGCTGGATTATTTAACCCATGTTACCAGACTTCAGAGACACCTGACCAGGGATATTTCCAAGTCTGTCTCGGGTAACCTGCCTGTGGATGTTCAGAAAGCAGTGGACTTCCAGCTTTCTACCCCACAGTCTACTTCCAATGTAGCCATGCTACTGCTTTCAGATGCAGCTGATGGCATGGTCAGAGCAGCAGGTACTGGCATTACCATACCTCAGCATGCCTGGATGTGTCTGTGTGATTTTGCTTAAAGCGAAGACTTCCTTCATTAACGCACCCTATGATGGCATTACGTTATTTGGACCACAAGTGAAAGATGCACTAACCAGTAGTCAGCAAGATGGTAAGACACCCTGCAGTGGGAATCTCTTTCTCTACCCCTCAGAGAACCAGTTGTAGTACTCAGCGGGCTGGAAAGAAGATGTAGTTCTGGAAATCAGAGCTTTTGTCAAGATGCTTCTGGCAATTGACCTCTTTGTGACAGGAGGAAATTGCAACAGTTGATATTGCCCTAGAGGCAGAAACAAACAGCATAATCAAGGCTTTCATGGTCCATTTACTGCAAATCCTTTTCAACACCCTTGAAGTGTTGCCTGATTGCTGCACTCTGGAGGCATTTGGGGGACACTTATCCCTGGACCCACAAGCCTGGTAAAGCATAACTACAGATTTTCAGGTGCTAAACATAATTTTGCGAGGCTACTCCATACCATTTTTCCCTCCTCCTTTCAAGAAAAAGAAAGTTGCTAATGTTTCACCCAGTCAGTGGGATCTCGCAGCAGTAGAAATTTCCAAACTGTTAGAAAAAAGTCATCCAGCCGGTCACTGAAGAACAGTTCCAGACTCTACACAAGTGTGTTTTTGGTACCCAAGAAAACAGGGGATTTCAGACCCATTTTGATCCCAAGTCAATATGTCAGACAAAATTCTGGATAGTCACACACCAGTCCATTTTGCCTCTACTGCGGAAGGACAGCTGGATGTGTTTCATAGATCTTAAGGATACCTGCTGTCATGTGAAAATAGAGAAGTGTACAAAGATATTCCTACATTTCCATCTAAGAGCCAGTCGTTATCAATTCAATGCCCTGCCGTTCGGTCTCACCACAGGCCTCTGTATGTTCACCAACATGATGGCAGTGGTAGCAGCGCATCTTCACCTGCTACAGATCCATGTCTTCCCTTACCATGATGGTAGGACTCTAACCACTACTTCCCATGATCCGTTCTTGTGCCACTGAGACCTTTTGCTTCAGATGATGCAAGACCTAGGGATTACAGTCAGCCTCAACAAAAGGCAACTGACCCCCCCCCCCCACGCAATAAATAGATTTTTATCAGTTACCACTTGGACTCCAATTTACAGATTGCCAAATTTCCCTACACTTCACAGCTACTCAAGTTCTTCACCACTTGTCTACTCCTGTGAAATAAATTATCTGCCTACTTGGCCTAATGGCATTGACATTCCTCATGGTACTATTGGCCAGATTTTGTGGACCCTAGTGGTGCAAGGGTCCCAAATACATTATCCACTTCATGTCAAAGTTCAGCTCACTTAAATTTGCAAGCAGCACATATCCTGCTGGTTAACATCTCCTTCAGTGACAGGGGGACATCCATCTCTTTTGGACCCCCATGGCTGTATTGACCACTGACACATCCTTTCTAGGGTGGGAAGGGGCATTTCAAGGGGAAGACAGCCCAAGGTACTTGGTCACATGCAGAGGTCCACCTTCACATCAGTGTCCTTGAGATGAGGGCATTTCTTCTAGCATTGCAGGCATTTCAGGATGTCCTCCCCAGGGGTGTGATGTCTGTACAGGCAGAGACAATATGTCAGTAGTTTGGTATATTAATGGATAGGGAGGAACACACTTCTATCCCCTATGTCAAGAGGCCATGAGAGTTTGACAATGGGTGATGTCATCTCACCGCTTTTAATAACAGTGGATATACCTGGGTCATCCAGTGTACTGGCGGACAAATTGAGCAGTCTCATCTTAATGCCAAATAAGTGATCTCTCCATTCAGCAGTGACAACTTCAGTTTTCAGTTGCTGTGACCTGTTTTCATCCTACCTAAACAACAAGTAGCAGTTACTTTGCCCTGATCCTTCCACAGGGAGAGTCATGCTGTAGTTCACAACTGGCCCCAAGTCTCCTCTGTGCCTTTCCCTCATTGCCCTTGATAAACAAGTTCACCCAGAAAGCAAGAATGGGCAAGGCCAAGGTGAGTGATTGTCATTGCCCCTTTCAGGCCTTGACAAATATGGTTTCCCCTTCTTCTGGCCTCTTTTTGTACATCTCCCATAGACGTTGAATCATTATCCAGATCTATTAACACACCTGTCTGAACTGCTTCCTCCATACCAGAAATCCATGAACTTAGCTGCTTGGTTACTCCAGTTCAACTTTAGCCAGAGATGGAAGACTGCCTACTTCAGTTGTCCAAATCAGATCGGCCTCTCAAAAGTAGTCTACTATGAAAATCTACCACAACAAATGGAAGAGATCCTCCATCTGGATCCTGTCAAGAGGTTTAGACCCTTCTCTGCCCATATTCCTTCCATTCTAGAATTTCTCTCAGAACTTTTCCACAGCTCCAACTATTCCACTATCAAGTGCAAACGTCAGCTATCTCAAGTGTGCATATAGTGCAGAATGATGAGACTATAGCTTCCTTGAGAGTCTGTAAGGCCTACTTGAAAGGAACCTTTCTCCTATGGCCTCTTATAAGAGACCTGGTACCTCCATGGGGACATTACCATTGTGCTGTAGGCATTGACTCAACCATCCTTTGAATTGGCAGCATCAGTCAATTTGAAATTTCTGTCATGGAAAACTATTTTTTCTGGTGGAAGGTACTTCAGCCAAGCAGAATTTAGAGATGCAAGCACTTTCCTGCAAGACCTCCTGTTTGGTCTTTCATAAACGCAGAGTTTCTTTAAGAACTAACACATCTTTCCTTTCTAAGGTGGCATCCGACACTAACTTAAACCAGTCAATACACATACTAGTCTTTTTTCCAAGGGTCTCAAACAAAGGTGAATACATACTACATATATCTTAGGTTCTGTCTTCATAGAACTAATCCATTCAGGAAATCTGATTAGTTGTTTGTGGCATTCTCAAAACTTAAACTGAGCAAAACAGTAGCTAAGGTTTACTCTGTATGGATGGTTATCCAAATGCATTTCCTTCACTTTTAGTACAAAGCACTTGTCTTTACAATCTAAAATTCCACAAGAGCAATGGCCACATCAGCAGCTTTTTCCAGTAGACTACCTGTTGATATTTGCCCAGCAGATACTTGGTCATACGTTTGTATCTCATTACAGGCTAGATCATGTTCCTCCTTTGGTACCACCATCCTCAGCTTCCTTTATACCACCTGGGCCTTTCAGCTTGGGAATTTGTCCCTTAGCAGAATTGGACAAAACCAGACAATACTGGGTTTGAAAGCTATGTAGTTAGCATAATGAAAGATCCATGTTGTCAGATTTTCATCCAGTTCAACCTCCTTCCCACCCATCCCATTCAAATTGATACAGTTGGGCTTCTGGTAACGAAGTTGCCTCTGACCTAACCTGTCCTTGAACAGCCCTTACTGCCTGTATCCTAATTCTGTCATTTTTCCTATGTTCTGGATTTAGTCTTGAGTAAGGCTCATATGATTAATACACACACACACATATATGTGTGTGTGTGTATATATATATATATATATATATATATGTATATTTATCTAGATACACACACACGCGCATATTATATATATATATATATATATATATATATATATATATACATACACACACACACACACACACACACACACACACACACACACACACACACACCCATATATGGGTCGACGTTCAAAACAGCAAGACAACAACTTTGAAACTTCATAAAGCTGAACTCCCGGAACGTCACTGCACCCCCCCCCCCCCACACCCTCACCAACTATATATACCAACTCCAAGATCGCACTACAGTGGAGAACAGGGAACTGGGTCACCATGGTGGCCCAGTGATTATTTTCCCGGAGTTAACTTGCAGTATTCCGGGAGGGGAGTTCGGCTTTATTAAGTTTTGATATTGTGGTCTTGCTGTTTTGAACATCGTTTCAAACGGGACCCAGCACCACCACAGTGGTGCAGCAGTTAGCATTGTCTACTCACAACAAGAGGTTCTCTGGTTCGATTCTCAAGTTCGGTGCCTTCTGTGCTGAGTCTGCATGTCCTCCCTTTGGTCACGTGGATTTCCTCCAGGTGCTCCAGTTTCCTTCCACATTCCAAAGACATGCAGTAGGTGGACTGGACACACTAAATTGGCTGTAGGTGAGTGTGTGTAAGCGAGTGAATGATGAGAATGAACTACCATGTCAAGGCTAGCCACCCAGCAGTGTAAACCTTGGCTCAAGATGATTCTCAATGCAGAAGTGACACCCCGACCCTATGTGTAAAATGGGAAAAGGGGTTGCGGGTGGATGTGTGTGTGTGTGTGTGTGTGTGTGTGTGTGTGTGTGTATATATATATATATATATATATATATATATGTGTGTGTGTGTTACATATATATATATATATATATTTTTTTTTTTTTTTTTTTTTGGGGCAAATGATGTGAGGTACTAAGATGGAGTTCAGGGAATTATGGGTAGGGGACCAGTCTGATCCCTGGAACCAAAGAGCTTCAGGGTCAGTGCAGAGGTCTGATATGATAACCCATAATTGGACTGGACAAAAATTAGACAACATGGATCGATCATTATGGTTAGTACATAACTATGGTTTTTGCTGCAGGATCTGTCTCCATGAAACTGTTTATCCTCAAATTCTGTTGAAAAGATTGGACATTCTGTTTATTATTTGGTTGTTTAAGCTGCACTTAACAGAGGTTTCTGTTTTTTACAACTGCTGCCGATTTCCCTGCTCAATGATTGTTACAGCCTCCCCATCCCCTCTACTCTTACATTAAGTACTGCTCTCCCTGCTGCTACTTCCTGGTTGTTATAAGTACAGGATTCCTGTCCCCCACTGTAAAAGTTAAACTCTTGAATTTCTAGACTACCTCAGAACTTGGACCTGGAGCTCAGAGTCATAGTGGTGACTGGTGTGAGAACTATGATTAGCTACAGATTCTGAGTTACAGAGCTTCATTAACTGGACTTATTGGCTTGGCTGTCCCAGGGTCTTTTAGTCAGAACAGTCAGAAGAGTGGAAAGTCTTGAACTGTGAGATTTCATCAAAAAGGGAAGAAAATGGCAGTGTGCAGCGAACCACCATCATTGGACTCGCTCTATTGTAAGCTGGCTACACAAAAGCCTTTTTCTCTTTAAGAAGCTTTCCTAAGCTCATATTACATTTGCAGTCCAGACATGAGGCTTCACAACCCTGTGTCAAGTGAAATAAATCACATCCTGTGCTGCATTAAAGCTTGCCCACGATATCTGTACATCCCAGCCCAGGAAGTTAGGCACTCCCTCACTGCTGACAAGTCTACCTTATCTAATCCCTGCATCCCAACAGCAAACTAACTCAAAGCAGTTATAGTCCACCCAGTCGTCTAAAACATTTCTATCCAAACCACAGACCAGCACTTCCCCACAATATCTGTAGCCTGATTTAAGTAGCTATCTTGAGACAATGTAAGAATAGTCTCATGCTTTCTGAGATCATCTACTATTCAAACAGCATAACACAGTATGTGAGAGATGAACATGTATAGTGGCATTGCAGGATAAAATATCAAAGACACACATCAGGATTGTCAGCAGTACAACACACACTGCGCCTCACCACTATCGTCATACAGAGCATAATCCTTCATATGCTGAGGTTCTAAAGATTAACTTGCCTAAACCTCAAAGACTTCCAAAGTGCAACACAGTCACTAAGCACCCTGAAGAAGACTGTCTGTCCACCTGTTAAGCCTAAGCCTACCACTTCATGTAGATGAACCCAAGAGTCATGGATGCTAAGCACGTCAAGCAGGCACTCACTAAACCAAGCACTAGTTATAGATGACTCCATTATAAGACAAACAAATGTACTGGTATGACTCTCATAGTACACGTGGATGTCAGTTACTTCAAATGCACCTTTTTGAGCTATATGACGTGACACGTGATGGTGCTTTCAGACCAGGTATGAGCCTAGCATTGAATAGCATTGTACCTTCTTCAGAGATTACACCACAGTAAGAGTAGTAAATAAGTGACTTCAATAATAGACAATAGCTTGTGGTGGCATTCGAAGGAGGTCTGATATTTGTCAACCTGGGAGGACACAATCTACAGACTACACTGCTTCGTTACCAGTCCCTTCTAGGCTTTTGAACATTGGCAAAGGCATTAAACACTCCCATAGAGCCTTTTTTTTTGCAATGCCAACCGATTATACTTAGCAAAAAAAAATGAAACACGCTAAGGAAAATGAGGGTGTTATGATCAGTGCTGTGAGCCTAAACAAGAAATGTCCTACAAGCCCTCCTTGACCTGGAAGAAGTAGATGTAATTGTAGTGACTGAGACGTAGTTTAAAGTGGCAGAGAGTATTCCAGCTCTACAGAGTTATAATAATTTCCACACTTTTTGGACCAGCCACTGTGCAGGAGGAGAAAAAAGGTAGAGGTGTCTCAGTCTTCATTCAGAAGAGACTCTCATCAAAGTTAGTTAAGCAGCATGCTGCACTAGTGCTCTTCTTCATGTTCAGATCATTATCAGAAAAGTCTCTTTCCACATATTGGCTAACTATAGAAAGCCCTCTGTGACCTAAGAAAGCCACTGTGTCTATCTACAAGAATTAGAGTCACTCTGTATTAAACCCAATACCAATTTATGGGTGATCTAAACTATCCATCTGTAAACTGGGAATCCTATGCCACCACTAGTGCACAAGCACAGAGATCCCTAGATTTTGTCAGTACAGATGCCCTGGAGCAAGTATTCAGAGTACCAGCTAGAGGGAATAACATCTTAGACCCTGTCCTTACTTTGGAGGGGGGGGGACTGCTTATACCATCCTTTGCATGTCTTCATCACTTGTTAGGTCTGACCATAAAGTCATCTTCTTTAAAGTAAAATTGAATCTTGTGACCACTTTTGCCCCTAGTACCTTTAAAAATTTCTCCAGGACACCTATCTACACCTAAGTGATATATTGGCAAGCTTCCATTTCCCAACAAACCGGTTAACTGTCCTGAATATTTGGAAACATGCCACTGTATTGTAACAGCATATAAAAAGCTGGTTAGATGCAGCTGTACCTAGTAGAAACACGCAAACGGCATACCATAACACAACCCCCTCCCCGGTGGAAATTTAATATCAACAAACTTTACAATAAAAAGAAGAGATTATTTGATAAATTAGCAATACACAGAATAGTAGACCCCTCATTATTAAATTAAACAAGCATGGGTTGTGTGCTTAGGTTTAAACTTGCCCCCCAAGGACAAGTAGGCTAGCATTATTCTATGAACTGTGTGAACTAAATCTACCAAAGCCAAGTGTGAGACAAAAATAGCCACCCAAGCAAAGGACAATCACAAAGCCTTTTTTTGTTGTTGTGTTTGTAATCTCAGAAGAACAATGTGCTGAGCTTATTGTAAACGATGTTTCTTATACCCCAAAACTACAGATACAGCTAACATACTGACTGATAAATTAGGCTCAGACTTTAACCCCCCCCGGTCTATCTCAAATGAAATATCTGAAACTGACTTACTAATAGCAGTAGCCAGCAATTGCGCTAGACCAAATCCTATCTATTCTATCAAAAGCAAAACAAAAATAAAAAAATACTGCCTTATTGAGTCCTGCCAATATCTCAGGATGCATCTTAAATAATATGAAGCACGGTTTAACCTCACCCCAAGCAGCACTGTTAAGCCCTAGCCTCCATGTGAGTTTTGTACCAAGTGAATGGAGAGCAGCAACAGGTACTCCCTTGCATAAAGCAAGACCTTCCATAGACCTAGGCAATTACAGACCCATAAGTCTGACCAGCCTAATATGCAAAGCCATGGAAAGCCAAAAGGCTGTGACAGTGTGACTAAGGTTACAGATGACTGCAAGCTGGGAGCAGTCATTGAATACCCAAATGACATAGCCATCCTGAAAGAAGCTTTGTCCCAAATAAATAACTGGTGCTGAAATAATGGACTGAAACTAAGTGCCAAAATGCAATATTATGTCCTTGGGAAAGGCAGCTACCCTGGGGTACTAACTATCCCATTAACTGCCCCTAAGAGTTGACCAAGTTGTTTGGGATTTCGGAACTTGTGTAGACAGTGACCTAATTTTTGACCAACATATGTCCATTGTTGTGAGAAAGCCCTTCTGTATTGCACAGCTTATAAACAAAGTGATTGTGTCTAGATCTAGGGATGTCCTTGTCTCCTTTACTCAGCCCTCCTTAGGCTGAGTCATTGAATATAATGCCCCCTTTTGTCTTGCATCTGTTCAGACACATGCAGCAACTGGAATGTCCACATAGAGACCTTACTAAAAGAGTACAGGGCCTAAACAACATGTTGTACATGGAACAACTCAAAGCCCTAGCTAAGAGGTGACCTGTGTTTGGCATACAAGGCATCCCCAGACCCAATACTGATGAATTTACTGGACATCAACAAGTCAAATGGCGTCAGAAATGCTTGGTCCAGGGATCCAACGCTCTTCTACAACATCAATAGAAAAGTTTTGAGGAACAGGTATATCTTGCAGAGGATACCACATGAAAGATCTGAAGAAGGCTTAAGAAGCCAAAAGCACTTACCTCAGCTGGGAATTTTGTGTGTTTTTTAACATTTTTATTGTTTTTCTTCGAATAGAGTGTTTTTATCAGTGTGACACAGTGCAAGCTCGTGGTGGTGTACCTTGAAGACTTTCCTACTTTGTTGTACCGCTTTGAGATACCTTTGCCAGTTGGGGTCGATTGATTTTGTCATACTTACTCAACCTGGTAGACTTTTTTTGAAAGGGACACCAAAGCAATGGACAAAGATAAAAACAATGTAAACTGCCTATGTTGACCTGGTCAAGGCTATTAACGCAATCCCCCACTCAAGCATAATAGGAAAGCTTAATAAACTGAGAATAACCCCCTTCATCACCAGTAGATTCCCCCAGGCTTTAGTACTGGGACCTCTTCTGTTTGATGAAAACCTCAAAAAATAAATGAAGCAGAGCACCTAAACCAAACAAAACGACCACCACAGACCCAAAGGAATAGTTTAATTCACCTCTTCTTAAGTTATCTATTTCCAGTTGCATTCAGTGTTTAATCCCCTAGATATCAGGGTATAATATTTAAGCATATACAGTGTTTCTTTATACAGCAGTTTATCTTTAAAATCACCATGTTCCCTTCATCCCCTCATGTATTTGTTCCAATATGCAACCTTTTTAACAGGTAAGGGTTACTATGGTGAAATTTTTGAAAATGAGTACCCAAGGAACTTGCTACTCTTAACACTTCTAACATTTCTCTTCTGTTTGATGCCTACTACTCAGAAGTTAAAGCCTTTACCAAAGGGCTCTGTCTAACTAAGTTTGCAGATAACTACAAGCTAAGAGCAGAGATCGAATCCCCAAGAGTCAGCCATCATACAGGAAGGCATTTCCCAAACAAATAGCTGGTGCCAGATGCTTGGACTGAAGCTAAACGCCAAACAAATGCATTATTATCTCTTTTGGAAAGTTAGCGCCCCTGGGGAATTACTAATTGAATACACACCTCTAAGAATTGACCCAGTAGTGACTTAAAGTTTAACCCAGCATACACTCACTATGGTAAGGAAGCCCTTCTATAATGCGCAGCTCATTAAGAAAGGGTTTGCTTCTAGATCAAGGGAAGTCTCTGCCCTCCTTTACTCAGCCTTTATTAAGCCAGTTAGTGAGTATAGCGCCTCTTTTGGCATGTATCTATCCATGCAACAACTGGAATGCCCAGAGAGATATCTTACAAAAAAGTATACAAAGGCCTAAACACTATACCCTACATGGACACCCTCAAAGCCTTATAGCTATATTCGGTCTCTTACAGACTTCTAAGAGGTGACCTGTGTCTAGCATGCAAGGCATCCTATGACCATTAATGATGGACTGCCTTCACATCTGCCAGTCAAATGGGATCTGAACCTCTTCTGCAACATTAACAGAATGGTTGGAGGGGCAGGTATATCTTGCAGAGGATACCAGTGCTGTAGTACAGATTCCCCGTCCAGGTAATGCAAAGTTCATCCCTGACCACATTCAAGTACAGGATTTTGGATGGGAAATAGAAAATTTACCCCCAGGGCTCCCCTGTGCTACTAATGGAAAAAGATGCAACTCCTAAATGCTTTTTCCCATTGCATCACTCCCCTCAAATTATCTATGTTTTTATCTAATAATTATCATTAGAGTAATATATAAATGTAGATCTTGGAGAGGGTTAGGTGAATCCAAAGTCCAATGGGATACGTTAATTTTAATCAACAAATGGGATAATTGACTGGGCTTAAAATGGCCTGCAAGGGCATTTAGCCTAAAACTAACCTATAAACCTGTGCATAACCAAGAGTATTCACATTTAACTGTACCTGGATGACAGAGTCACCCTAGCATAATCATTACTAGAGATGTAGGGGTCAGTGGAATACACTCTACAGTGCCTGATCAAACACAAATTTTCCTTGAAACAACCAAATCAAACCTGTGCCATAGGGCTGACGCCCTTTTTCCAGTGCAGGGCAGCAGAAGCTCAGCAGTCTCCTGTACAGTTCCTTGGCATCCTAGGCCACATAGCATTGGGCATTTTGATGATCTTTTTAGCCAGGCTTC
The DNA here is from genome assembly GCF_019279795.1 of Protopterus annectens. NCBI lineage: Eukaryota > Metazoa > Chordata > Ceratodontiformes > Protopteridae > Protopterus > Protopterus annectens. The sequence goes on along the minus strand of NC_056746.1, from coordinate 248,540,803 downwards.
TTGTTTGAAAGTTACATTGGAGTATGAGGACTACCCGGTATGAACAACACAACCTGTAGAGTGATTAGTCCCAGTTCTTCCCTGCTTCACAAAAGAACTGTGCTGTTGGGGGTGGGCCCAGCTTCAGAAGAACAAAGATATACCCTTCGGGTAAACCATTGTTAATCAGACCCTTACTGCAGGTACCTGAAGTCAGCCCCATGGGGTCATATCCTAGGTTTAAAACTACATGCCCTGTGGAATTCAGGTACAAACAATTTGCATTTAAACAAAAAATAAATAAAACAGTATTAGTCCAGTAGGCCCTTCAAAGCAATCTGGGTTCCTTAAGTTTTGGAAATGACTGACTACACATTAATGTGGTACATCAGCAAGCAAAGGGAGCTACAATCTTACCATTTATGCAGACATGGACACTAGCCCTGAAATTCAGCCTGTCATTCACAGCAGACTGTACAGCTATAGAGGATAATTCAGTTGCAGATTAATTAAGCTGGACTTTTGCAGACTCACACAAATGGATGCTGCAGAGAGTTTCTAAACCTGATAAGCAGGTGGTGTGCTTCAGACACATATAGCCATGTTTGCTTCTGTGAGCAGCAAACATCCTAACAGATTTTGCTCCAGGGCACCACACAGGTTCTTTCACCTGATCTTGTTGGCAGGGGACAGATTTTTTGCCGCCCCAGCATGTAGACCTCTCCACGGTAGTGTACATCCAACCTCTCCACACTGAACTTAGCATCTTAGAGGATCTAACTTTCCTTTTAGACAGCTGTACTCGAGAGGCACTAGACACTGAGGGGGATATGAAGCCAAGTAAAAGAAAATCATACCTAACTAGATGGGGAAAATTTTTCCATGTGGGGTCAAAGATGGGACGTGCATCTTAAATAAGGAGATGTGCTCATGTTTTTTTCAGTGGCACTCAAAGATTTTCCACACTTGCCTATCTTATAGTTCATTTAAGGTACAGCTGTCTGCCATCTCAGCCTACCTGCCATTGGACCCCCCCCCCCCCTTTCCGGCATCCAGACTAGAAAATAAAAAGTTTTTAAAGATCATCTCATGTTTTCTCTTCCTGCTTGGGATCTGAACTTTGTGCTGGAAATGTGGACCTTAGTACCCTTTGAACCAGCTGCATCTGTAGGACTCATTCCTGTGTTTGAAGACATCTTTGTACTGATAGTAACATCTTGTAGGGTGACTTCTGAGCTATATGTCTTGATGTACCAAGAGCCATTTCTCATTTTTCACAAGGAATGGATTACCTTATGCTCTAACCCTCCTTTACGCCTAAAGTAGTCACAGAAGTGGTACTAAAACAATCTGTTCAATTGCCAGTCCTTTTTGTTGCACCCCAGAATAAAGTAGAAGTACTCCTACAACCCCCTCTGGATGTGCATGGGTATTTGAAGCATAACTTAGACAGAGCAAAATAGTTTAGAAAATCACAATAACCCTTTGTGGCATTTGTAAAAAATAGGAAAGATTTGCTCAATCACTTTTGGGTGTTATGTCCTTCGTTTGCAAGTCCATTCGAATTAGTTTCCATTTTGTTTATTACTTTTGGGTTATGGCTTTCTTTGCCAGTCCTACTGATACTGAAAGTAATACCTGCATTTGTTTAGGTTTTTATGTCTTATCCCGGCTTAATAAAAAGAATCCTTTGCTTAGTTTTATTTTAATTTTTCCATGTCTCTGTGTGAGTTCATTCAAGTCCCAGATGAATTGTAGGATCACTTCACATTCCCAGATATATGTTCCCAGGTTCCCTCAAAGTTTTTTCTCACATCTCCAACAGATTCCCTTGGGTCTATATTACCAGATCGAAACTTTAGTTAGTCAAATAACTAAAGATTGATCTGGTAATATCAGAATCCAAAAATCACGAACAGCTGATTTCATGCAGGGAAAGACTTCACTTGGCCGTTATGTGGATTATGCCCTTTTCTCCAATGTAGAGCGATCTTGGAGTTGGTATATTTAGTTGGGGGGGGGGGGGTGAAGCCCCCCAGTTGATTTGGGTTTTAAAGCTTTTTTTTTTTTTTTTTTTTTTTTTAATGTGGCCTGGGGAATTCTTTCCCTGCGTGAAATCGGATGTTCGTGTTTTTTTAGATTTCGATATTACCAGATCGATCTTTAGTTATTTGACTAGCTAAAGTTTCGATCTGGTAATATAGACTCGATTCCCTTCACTTGATACATTTTTCTCTAATTTTGCAAGTTTGTAAAAATATTTGTGTAGACATTTCCATGCTAATATTTTGATTTGTTGTATGTTGTGGTATATCTTTGGGTCACCCACATTTCATTCTCATTTAATGCATCTAACTTTATTCCTAAGTTTGCCTACAATCCTTGTTGCATTTTGAGCATACAGAACTCCTTTAACTTCAACAGTGCTTTGTAACCTGCATGTCAACCCTAACTTTTTATACGCTCATTACATCTTGGCTGTAGCATAAAGTCTGTTAAGCTGGGCCTACTTGTTTGAGATGTCCACCCTTTTTTCTTCTCTTACTTCCTGTGTCAGACTCCAGTAAATCAGGTGATCCAGCTTATTTAATTTACAGTTTACTCTTGATTACTCCCTATGTTTACGGTTTCCTTTCTGTATTGATCCAGTATTGTCGCTTCACTCTGCCTCAGTCTGTATGAGTTATCTGATCTGTGGTTGGCAATTCAGACATTTAGCGCCAAATCTCCTCTCCTTGTACCACCTCTTTCTCCCCAGATCTTTCTCGCTGTGCTTGGTGACCGGCGTGCTCTTCAGAGCTTTGTTCAGATAATTGCTTAAAGTGTTGGTTTCCACTAAGTTTAGTGTTGGTTCAGGATTAAAAATCATCTCCGTAGGCTTTCTCTAGGAGGGTAGAGTAGTTTGGTGGATAGTTGGTTGTTGGACTTTTACAGGGTTTCCAAGTTTCTGAATCTTGTTTGCTTGTGGTGATTTAGGCCGTAGGTCATTTTTTTTGTTGTTGTTTTCCTTGTAGGATAAGAGTGCTGTTGATAAGGATAAAGGCCAAGAAGACTTTGAGTTTCAAAAAAAAATGCTCTGACTGTGGTCACAGGTTACTCCTACAGGACTGACATGAATGTTGTGTGTACAGCCTGAGGATAGCTCACTTAAGACCAGGATTGCAAGGCCTCTGCCTTCTTTGGGTCCAAGGCCTTGGCTGACAGGTGAGGTAAATTAGTTGTAAAAGAGCTTATTCCTGCTTCTGCTGAAGCTAGTCCTTCTACATCTTCCTCTCCTATTAAGACCTTGGAGAACTCAAGAAGGGTAGAGACAAGGACAGAGATAGAAACGATAAAAAGGAACACAAAGAAAAAGAAAGACTTCAGGAAAAGATCCACTGAGTGGGGAGTTTCAAATGAACCAGTACATAAGACCCCAACCCCTCCCCCCCAGGCCCTCTGTTTTCATAGCTCCCATCTTTGATCTGGCATCAACACCTTCCCAACCCTAGTCCATGGCGTCTTCAGGAATGTCATCAGATCCACTTCAGTCCTGTCCTTGAGTATCCCAAGTCCTTCGGTAACTTTAGTGTCATTGCATCCTAGGTACTCTTCACTGGTCAAGGCTGCACCCCGCAATCTGTGTTCTCACCAGATTAGTCTCCAACTCATGTCCACTCTCCCTCTATAAGGGTCCAGGAGTTAGATCCTTTCATTGCTCCACTAAGCTGCCTTAAGCATCTTCAAGGTATGCAAGATCTTCTCTGATAATTAGGTAAGTAGATTTAGATAAGATAATATGGACCTTCCTGGTGGCATAGATTGATTTGGGGATCATTCCTACCCCTTGTATACTGAGGGTGGAAATAGCTGTCCTTCTCACTCCCTTTCTGGTTTCTCCTTCACCAGTCTGCATTTTGAATCTAGTGGTGCTGGATCCAACTCTCATTCATGTGATTCCTTTGATGATGCTGACCTCTTGGTTCTGTATCTGTGTTACATTTGACTGTGGCGTCTTCATCCTGTAGCTGAGAGGTCAGGGATGAGAATCTGGTGTCATGGTCAACTAGTGGTCTTTTGGAGCAGTCTGTGCCCCTGTCTGCCTTGGCTTTAGGCAGCTTGGCTCCAGTCTCTGCCTCTAATCCATCCAGGTCAGCGGCTGGTGTCAGTACTTCCCTGAGATCTTTGGATCAGTGGTGTTCCACCCCTAGTTGTCTGGCATCAATGTTTGAGGTTGTGGAAAGGCTTCTGCCTGATTCAAGGGTTGGAGAATCAAGCTCCATGTTGGATCCAGTCTGGTTCTTTGTCACGCCATCATGTTCAGGGGCAGTCTACATCACAAGACCTTGAACAGCCCTAGACCTGGGGCTCCCCTGAGGATTCCACTTCTACTTCTGCTTCCCCCTTAATGGAGCACAGGTAGCATAAGTGTAAGAGGAGACGCTTTTATTCCCCTCTGGAATTGTTGATAGAGCACACTAATTTCGATGAGGGAGAAGGTTCCCTGAAATATCTTGTGATGACACCTCATTTGATGACCTAGTAGAATTGTTGAGGCATAGTGTAGGTTGGACCACTGAAGCCCCTTCCCCAAAGAGTCAGTACCTCTTGAGGCCTTTTGTGCAAGCCCATCCATGGATTGGATGGTACTCCTTCCAGATGCACTCATCCACTTGTATCTAAGAGGAGATGGAGAGAACTGGATATGGTGGAACCTATCCCTAGAAAGCCAGACTAGGTTTTAGTGTCACAAAAGGGTAGGGCACAACAGGGGAGGAAAGGTCCTCAGGTTATTGCCATTGTAGTAGCCACAGCCAACAAAAAGGACCTCCAAGGAGAATGCAGCTTGTGTAGCCTCTGAATAAAGTGTACAGTGATGGGCGGTTTTGGGAACTGTACTTATGGTTCAACCACCTTTTTTCTTTCATGCCCTCAACTACGTGACACACCTTACCAAACTACAGAGAGATTGGCTAATGAGGCTGCCAGATCCATAGTATCCCCCCATGGCAGTTGAGACTTGCAGGTCCATGGAGGCTCAGTTGTCTACTGTGCTGTCAGTTTTCAGAGTGACCATACTCTTGTTATTGAATGCAGAGAATGGTATGGCCAAGCAGAAAGGAAACGCAAAATCAAGGAGACTGTGTGCCAAAAAAACTCTAGCAGTCTATAACATGAGCACACACACAGAGCACTAACACGATGTGAACCACCAGCAATTTATTCCGTACATGGTTGTATGGAATAAATTGCTGGTGGTTCACATAGTGTTAGTGCTCTGTGTGTGTGCTGGTGTTATAGACTGTCAAAGCAGAAAGCACCTGTATAGCAGATCGCTGCAGTGCCTGAATGCATCTCTGTAACTTTGTGGAAAGCTTAGGGCTTCCCTTTTGAAAGCTCCATATGATAGTTCGACATTGTTTGGACTTAAAGTAAAGGATGTACTTACTGATCAGGTGCGAGCAAGATGGTAACATATTTTCTGTTATGGGGGTCCATTTTTCCACCCCTCAATGGACTTTTCTTTTCCTGCAATCAGAGGGGTGCAAAGCAGCTATTCTTCTGGAAGTCCCAACATTTTGCTCAGGATGCTCCAGGTAATAGTGTTCACCAGGGCAGAGGGGGGAAATTCAGTGGATGCTCCCCCAGGGACAGGAGCTGTCCACAAGGTCAGTGTTTTAGGAAACCTTTCTCTGATAAACCCTCTCTGAGATCTGCCTAGCTGTTGTACTCTCTTGACAGTCTGGGACACTTGGCTGTCCACCCTCAAGCTTAGGAGGTCATCACTACAGATTCCTGGGTGTTGAGAGTTTTCAACAGAGGTTACATTATCCCCTTTCAACCATTTCTGACATTGCATCAAAAGACCTTTCCCAGACTTTCTACCATGGTAAGAAGGGCAGCAGAAGTAGAAAAACTGCTATCAGAAAGTCATCCATGAAGTCCTACCAGACCAGAGGTGATGTATGATCTATTCTAGACTATTTTTGGTAACAAAACAAGGACATCAGTCCCATGTTGTGCCTATGCAGACTTAACTTATGTGTCAAACAGACTAAGTTCCAGATAGTGACCGTGCAATCCATTTTACCTTTGATGAGGAAGGACAACTGGATGTGCTTGGCAGACCCTCAGTATGCTTATTATCACACAAAGATAGTCAAGCAGTCCGGGAGTTTTCTGTACTGCTAGCTGGAAGCTAGTCACTATCTGTTTCATTCTCCCCGGGAATTCACCAAATTCTTGACATTTGAAGCAGTCCAGCTCAGGCTGTGGGGATTCTGGGTCTTTTCTTACCTGTATGACTGGCTCATTATGGCAACATCAATGGCATCCTAGCAGGAGACTCCTTGCCCCACGTGTGCTTTGACTTGGACTTTACAGTGAATTTTGAGAAGCTCAAACTAGAGCCAGTTCAGGTGTGGGAGTTCATAGGTTATCTGGACATCACTGCTTAGCTTGCCAAGCTTCCTCCTGCAAGATTGTCATCCCTTTGGCTGTAGGTCTTTCAGGTTCTTATTCCTCAGAAGCAGGGTGGTATCTTATGTAGTTGTTTCTTCTCATCTTCATTTGAACCTATATCCCATTTTTCAAGTATTTTTTCTTCAGTGAAAACTCAACCAAAAAAAAAAGGTAAATACATTTTCAGAACCCTCTACCCCTTTAAAGTTAGAACAACTACAAACAACTGTGTACATTTTCAACAAATGAAGTTTACCCTTCCGGATAGGAGCGGTTGTCCCAAAATGACTGTTGCAACATTATCATTACCTAATCCACAATTATGCTTACCCATGCTAAAGCATTCGACTTGCACTAATTGCTATCTTCTTTTCTTACCTTGATCCCCTCCACATGTGAAAATCAATTTGCATGCTTTGAGTAAACATTTCGTTTTAGCACTATTAAAAAGTCAATTGACTTCCTTTAAATAAGTAAACTGTGCACTGCTATGTTAAATGCATGAAAGTACTAAGGCTGCTGGGGAAAAAACTGCCTGTGCAACTTATTCACTTCCCACAATTTCAGACTTCATTTTTCACTGAACTGCTTGAAAGTTTCTCTTTAAATGTTAATTACATTGTGCCTTGTACTATTCACACAGTCAACAGTGTTCAGGACTCTTGTTCTTAATTGCTTGCACTTGCAGACCTCTCACCTCCAAGTTGGTAATGAAAAAAAGATGCTCCTGACTGCAGATGCTTGAAAAAAGATTTATAAATTTCACCTTGAAACACACTGTTCAGCCCTCTCATGATAAATTAGTTGTACCTGTAAACTTTTGTCACCCAGTGAAAGTCTTTCCTATTGAGGAAAAATAGCTAATGACTTTGCAGATAGAAAAAGAGAAATGAAATTTATGTGCTTACCATAAATCTAAGTCCATGTTGTCTTCTTCCATCCATCTTAACCTATGGATTATCAGATCAGACTAGATCCCAGGTCAACAATTCAGACTTTTGATTCCAAATCTTCAACTCCTCTTCCATAATGCCCTGCACCACCCCATCTCCTCCTCAAGTTTGCCCCTCCCATACTGGATTCCTCTGAGAAAAGCAATAAACTAAAAACCATTAGGCGAAGACCTAATGAGATTCAACACATGAAGACTTCAGAAAGGTCTGCAAGATTCTCAAGAAGCCAAAAAAAAAAAAAAAACAAAATGTGCCAGTTTGGAAGTGAGACAGAGTGGGAGAGAATGTTGAGACAAATGGAAGAAGACATCTCAGATCTAACATTATGTTATGCACATAACGTTCATATCCATTGTCTTTTCCATACATCTGTATGTATGGGACAGAGTTCCCAGCCAGACTAATCTGCAAGGCACTAAGGAAGGACATTCCTGAGGATGGTGGAGCTAAATGCAGCCCTCATCTTTGACCAGATGTCAAGTTTGTAGTGAGTCATAAAGGTATGTGTCTTGAACTAGGGAGCTGCTGAACATATATCGTCCAAAGGGATGTGTCTAAAGAAGGCTGTTGAAGTAGATACTGTCTTGTAGAGTGAGCCTTGGGTTTGGATGGCAAAGACAATTCTTTAATAGTGTACACACAAGAAATGTAGTCAGTAAGCCACCTAGACATTGTGACCTTAGACACTGCATCCTTCTCTAAAGCTAGACTAGGAGCAGTAAATGGTTGATCAGACATCCTGACGTTATTCATTCTATGTAAATAAAGTGAAGACTGTACACCCCTCTATTAGCAAACCATGGGAAGAAAAACACTGGCAAATGAATACACTGGTTTAAGTTAGACTCAGACCACCTTAGATAAAAAAGCTAATTTAGTCTACAAACACTACTCTATCTTTGTGAAAAATCAGATAAGCCTGTTTACATGACAAAACCTGAAGTTCTGCCACACTCTTGGCAGAAGCAACTACTACAAAGAACAGAGTCTTCCAAGAAAGAAATTTCAAATAAGCTGTGGCATTGGGCTCAGTGGGAGTTCTAGTTAAAGCCTATAGCAAACATGGCATATCCCAAGGAAGAACCTGATCTCTCAAAACTGGTCTGAGGAGAAAGGTCCCCCTAAAGAAAACTTTAGGCAGCCTTAGAGAAAATTTAAGAATGGTCGTGACTAATATGAAAATTAGAAATGGCCACCACCTGAACTTTTTTTGCCCCTGAATGAAAAACACCAGCTAAAAATCCAAAATCATGTTTAAAGGAGTTATACCTTTAGAAGCAACCTAAATGCTAAACCTTTTCCATTTACTTCCATATGTTTTCCTGGTGGAAGACATTTGAGATGAAGAAATACTACGTCTTGTGATTCTAAAAGACAAATTGGGATCTCTGGCCATCACTTGGAGTGGAGGAGCCAAGTGGTTAACTTGAGGGATCTAAGATATGGGTGAGACTTGGCCAGTGGATTTGGAAATTAGATTGGGAGCTGGATCCAGAACCCAAGGGGGTGAACCACGTGAGACCACAGAAAGGGGAACCAAACTTGCCTAGGTCAAAAAGAGATTATGAAGATCACAGTCAGCTTACACTAGGCTGTTTTCTGCAAGAGTTTGATGATCATTGAAGTAGGAGGATATGCATATAGGAGACCCAGGCCAAGTATGGACTATGCTGCACTTGTTGTTTTGTAGGGTTGCTAACAGATCATAGGAAGACATGCCCCAGCAAATGAAAATCTATGCTGCCTCTGATTGCTTGAGGAATGACTTGAGACATCAGTGTAATCCGCCTGCGTTTGTCCTCTAGAATGTTGGAGCTGGTCAGAATATCCATTAATCTCAAAGCACTGAGAAGACATTGCTCACTGCCATACCTTCATGGCCTCCCAGCATAGAGGGTACAGCCGTGTTCCACCTTGCTTGTTGAGATACCAGACTACAACCGTGTTGTCAGTCTGGATGACTATCCCAGCTTTGGAGAGAGAGAGAGAGAGTCATGAAAAGCCTGCAACACCAGTAGGCATGTTCTGGTCTCCAAAACATTGATGTGTACATTGGCCTCTACTTGCGCAAGGTACCTTGATGTGTCCTTCCTTGAAATCTCTCTCCAGCATTGTGGCCACGGGTGGAGGAAAAATGTACACTGGATGTCGGGTACCAGGAAATGTGATGGCAACACCCCTCCATGAGTCTTATAGGGTGTACCATTGTATGGGTCCTCAGAAACCACTGGACCAAGAAAGAGTTTAGTGGAGTTCCCCTCATGCAAAACCTGGCCAGAGGAACTATTGAAATAGTGGCAGTCATCAAACCCAGGAGACAAAGAAGTCAGAGAAGTTGTTAATGTAAGCTAAAAGTTGAAAATCTGCATTTTGAAGAACTGTCATGTATAATGAGTGGGAGTAATAGCTTACTAACTGAATGGGCTACATTGACCGTATTATCATGGAATGTAAGTGGCCTTAGTTATAGACAGAAAAGCATATAGGATTACATTAAGAAATGTACAGTGCAAATAGCAAAGTTGCAAGAGACACATTTGGATAAAAATGAGCATGCATATTTGACAAAGAAAGGATCTCAGGATGGGCACTCTGCAGAATGTCAGAATCAGAGGAACGTTAATACTGATTGCTAGAGAGGATCCAGTTGTGACAGAAGATGTATAAAAGTAATGGTAGATTTGTGATACTAAGGGGTTACTGCTAGTGGAGGAGGATTTCACTAGCACTTATCCATCCATCTGCAACTCCTTTTTCACATTTTTGTAGTTGGAGTTGAGGTAGCACTGCATCAGTGACAGTCATCCAGAGCTAAGGTTCATACCGCCAAGTGGGTAGCCCTGCTGAGTTTTTTCTTCCATACAATACACTCACACCTGTGGTCAGTTTAGAGTGCCAAGTCCATCTATGGCATGTCTCAAGAATGTGGGAGGAAACTGGAGTGTCCTGGGAAAAATGCAAACACATGGAGGGCATGTAGACGGTGCACAAGAGGCACAATAATCTCTGTATCAATACACCATAATATGCAGTGCTTTTATGGGCAATTTGCCTGCTTTATGAAAATGGGATGTTTCAAAGTCCTCTTAACATATTTCAATGGCAAACATTTGTGTCATTTTACTATTATCGTACTGGCTCTCAGGATCTGGCCCCAATTGAAGTGCATGTTTTAAGTCACATAACTGAGGTCTTACCATTTTTATTAGGTAAAAATATTGAGCTATGAAACTTGTGAACTTCAGCTTATATTCTACCCAAGACTGTTATTATGGTGATTAAGAGCATTTTGAAAGAAATACTAACTCTTCAGCAAGGAATACTATTCATGGGTGAGGACTGGACCCTGATTTACAAGATGGATCAAAAGGACTCGGTATAACAAAAAAATGGTAGATTTATGAAAAAATATACCAGGATGTTTTATGTAGAAGATGTGAACTCACTAATAATAATAACCCTGACGGAATTCACATATCTTTCAGTAAGGTACAGTAAATGGGCTAGACTGTATAGGCATTATATTCTTTGAAGGGCATCCAGTAACCTTTGCAAATCATGCACCAGTAGAAACTGAGATGAAAGGGACTGTCAGTCAAGACAATGACTGGATACACACATTACTTTACATCGTCCTCCTGACCTTTCAGTCGAGATAATTACTGGATAGACATGTTATTTTTTTTTCTCCTCCTGACCACCAATGAATAAGTAATGTGTTGCTTTATTTGTTACCAGCAATTCAGCTGTTCAGTTTCTGGGGGAGAGCAACTACTATGCAATACTCCCTGTTGTCTAAATGTCATCAAGAAAAAAGGGAATGTCAAGTAAGAATGAAAACATAAAATGTGCGCCCTATGGAAAGTTGAACTCTTCATTGATGGATCCAGGCAGAGGCAGTACAGAGGGAGCTGTAACAGTGGCCAACTGCGGAAATGTCCCCATGAATTACCTCAGTGTAGAATGAACTCCAGAAGTTAAATTCTGCGAATTTGCAAAGACAAAACTGGATAAAACTGAAATAAGGTTAGTTGATCAAGAAGATCATACACAGAGGAAGAAAAATGTGTTTTACAGGGATTCCAGAGCTTGTTGAAGCTAAGATTGTGTATGTCTTACATTAGGGCAAAACTGTCAGAATGGATGGGTCTACAACAGGAGCTAATGATCCTGGACCCAAGCACACAGGGTCTTGTACCTTAAAGTTTACAGGTATGAGTGTCGAGGCCAGTGGTGGTTAGATTTCCAATATTTAGTCTGAAGGAGTGGATACCCTCTTTATTGTCAGTGGCTGGTAAGATGTTAATGGTTGGTGACTTTTTTATTTAAATTTTCCTTAAATATTTTAAGTTGCACTTAATGACCCGTTTGGTGATAGTATTTTGCATTTTGTCCACCTAACCTGTTTTCATTATTTTAGTTTGTTCTGGGACCTTAGTTTTGTAGCTTCATTTGTATTTGTATGAAGATTATGTATTACTGCAAGATTTTATCTTTGTTTGTACATTATACTTCACTTCTATTTCCATAAGTAGAATTACATGTAAAATTAACCTTTGCTGCCAGATTTGAGCCTCATTTAGTCATTTATTACAGTTTTTCTGGTACCTTAGTCCATCATAGGTTTGCAGTATTGTGAATTTTGCCCCCGGGTTTGTGCTTCAGTACTTTTTATAGCTGTATATACCTGCTTAAAGTTGTATTCTAGTAATCTGGTGCCTTAATATGTGGTGGGATTGCAGTACTGGCAGCATTGTGAATTCTGCTCCAGGATTTGCGCTTCAATACATTTTATAGTTGTATGTATCTACTTAAAATTGCATTATAGTGCCTTTCTTTTTACCTTGCTACTGGTTGTTCCCTGTTCTTTGAGTCCACCCCCCACTGAGGCATTAAGCTAAGAATTTTTGAAATTTTAACCATGGGACTTGAGTTCCAGTATTGGCGCTAATTGTTTGGCTTCCTCTTTAGCAAGTCTATTTTATTTAGTACAGGTCTACATCAACCCAGGGATGTTTTTTTGTTCAAGACTCTTGAGAGGTACGAAATGCATGATTTTCATCAAAAGGAAAGAGAAAAGCCTTTTATTTCAATTCTGCTTAATTTTCTAAGATTTTAGCATTGTTTATATATTGTATTGCACTTCTATTTCCATAAGTACTTCTATTTCCATAACTGGAATTATATGTAAAGGGTAGCTTTTTTGTATTTTGAACCTAGTCCAGACAGTTTTGTAGCTTTTCTCACATTTATGACAGGATTGTGATCTGCTGCCTGATTTGAGCATCATTTAGTCATTTATTACAGTGTTACTGGTAAATTCCTGCATGGCATGGTGCCTTGAGCTGTGTTTGGTTTGCAGTAGTGGCAGTACTGTGAATTCTGTTCCAGGATTTGTACATCACTACTTTTTATATCTGTATATACCTGCTTTTAAAGTTGCATCACAGTGCCTTATTGTTTCCCTTGCTGCTGTTGTTTGAGTCTGCCCCCCACTCCCTACTGAGGCATTAAGCTAAATGTTTCTGAAATTCTAACCCAGGACTTGAGCTCCAGTTTGAAATTTTCCCCACTCCTCCCATCCTTCTCTTGTTGTGGTTTTAAAAGACTGTGTCTCTGGCTTCTGCCCCTTATGGTAATCTGACTTTCAAAGTCCTTCCCTTCCCTCTTTCCTTGCTATTTTCTATTGTGTAACCTATCTAAGTACTTTCCCACCCACTGATTTCCATATACCAATAATACTAAGTGCCCTCCCAGTAAACCAGTATAGCGCTTGAGTAAACTTCCCTTACTACAAATTGTCTCCTGCTCATTTTCCCAGAGCTCCCATTGGCTTGGCACCCTAGCCACAGTGTGAGGGGGTCCTGAGTTAATTCTGCTCCATCCTTGGTAGATAAGAGATTTATTTTATTGTTTTGCACTTCATTTAACTGTTTAAAGTGCTGCTGCTTTATTTTTGCTATATTTGTTGATGTTTGTCTTTAAATGATTCTAAAGGTCCATAATACTTGAAATTGCCTTGTCATTGTCATGGTAGTTTAGGTTTTGTTGTAGCATTACATTTGCAACATTTGGTGGTGTTACATCAAGAGGTTAGCAGTACCTTGTAGAGACTTAAACTTCTAGAAAGTAAATTTTGTCTGTAAAACAACTTTTAGAAGTGAAACCTGTAATTTAATGTGGCTAAAACAAAGCCATTTTGTGAAAACAAGCTTAGTGCAGCTAGTTTGCACATTAAACAGCACTACTATCAAATCTACACATTCTAATCTAATGTAGTGCCAAATCCCAGAAACCTCTGAATAACCCAGTCCTTGACCTACAGTAGCACACGCAGATACAGGTCCTGACAACATGGATATGCAATTTCCAAATGTCTCTATAGCCAGCGTGGTAGATATGGGCATCCTGAGACAGTGTAGCAATTTTCTTGTGTTCACAAACAGCCATTTAATCCTTAAAAAGACAATCATAGTATGCGAGAGATGCACATACACAGTTTCATTGGAGGCAAAAATCTCACATGTAAACAAGATTGTCAAGAAGAGACACACACACTATATTCACCACACACATGTAGACCAACCTGTGCTGTGGCAATAAAAAGCAATCGTTATTTTATTTTTGTATTTAACATTTGTTAACCAGGAAAGTCCGATTTGGAACAAAGCCAATTTTCAGCAGAGGCCCGTGCAGAAACACTCCAGATGCATGTCTTTCTAATGTGGAAGGAAACTGGAGCACGCAGAGGAAACCAACACGAATGCAGGGAGGATATGCAGACTCCACACAGAAGGCACCCCAGCCGTGAATCAAACCGGAGAACCTGTTGCTGTGAGGCGACAATGCTACCGTTGCACCACTGCGCCGTCCAAATCTTTAGAAACCTCAAAGACTTCCTAAGCCTAAAAATGGTAACACCTGTTCTCAACAATCTCTGAAGCACTCGACAAAAACAACTCCAAACACCACACATACTCCTACACCCAGTGGAGCCCCAAGAGCAAAGACTGTTGTCATAGATTCATAGGTTGATACTAGGCTATCTGCCCTAGGGCATTTATAAGCCTAGCCAGAGTATGTTTGGCTTTCCCCACCCTTTTAGATTAGTTGACTGTGCCTCTGTATAGTAGGTCACAGAAGGTAGCCCTTTTAAGGTTAGTTTACTGTACCTCTGTCAAGCAGGGACACAGAAGAGATCCCAGGGGTAAGCTTACGATCTCCCATCCACTTGTCAAGATTTCTCTTGAAGAGGGTCAGTGAGGGGCTCTGCCTAACATGGATTGGGATTTTGTTCCAGAGTGAGGGGAGCCTCTGGGATATGAATCTGTCCCTCCAGCATGCCCTATTTATTTCTGTGCTGAGGTTCAAGTCCCTGGAGCGTGTAGCTCTAAGGGATTTGGATTTCCTGAGGTGAAGCATGTCCATTAATTCTGGTTTGGACATGACTTTATACATCAGACACAGATCGCCTCTGAGTAGGCGGTACGCAACTGAGTAGAGCTGGAGTTTCTTTAGCTGAGCTGCATAGGGCATCTGTTTGAGCCCCTTGATTCTCTTGGTGAGGTAGTTTTGGGGTCTTTCCAGTTGCTGCAGGTGTCAGGTAAGGTACATCCCAAATGGGGCATTGTATTAAATTATGGGCCTGATAAGTGATGAGTAGAGGGGCACAATGACCTCTCTCGATCTAGATGTGAATCCTTTCATGATAATGTGGGCTATACAGAAGGTCTTTCTAACCACTTTGGCAACGTGATTGTCAAAGGAGAGATTGCTATCTACTTGGGTCCCCAAGTCCCTAATTACCACCTATGTGGTAATTTGTGGGCACTTTGTTTTTCCCAAAGGGGATGACTGCGCACTTTTTGGCATTTAGCTTTAGGCCATGGCTCTGGCACCAGTTATCCTTCTCTGTGAGACCCTTTTGGAGGATGCTTGTGTCAGCCGGAGAGTCAGTTATGGCACCCAGTTTGCAGTCATCTGCGAACTTGGTCATCCATAGTCCACCCGTGTTAGCCTGTACCTCTGAGAAATATATACTGAACAAGAAAGGTCCCAGGACTGAGCCTTGTGGGCCACTACTTGTAACTGGTTTAGAGTCTGACATGGCGCCTGCTATTCTGACCATGTGGGTTCTATCCCTGAGCCAGTTTGCAACCCATCTTGTGACATAGGGGTTGATATTTAAGCTGGTGAGCTTATTTATGATGCCCGAGTGGGGTATTGTGTCGAAGGCTTTTGCGAGGTCCATGTAGGCTGTGTGGACTACCTTCCCTTCATCTATGGCTTTGGTAACTGTTTCAAAGAAGTCAACCAGGTTCAAGAGGCAAGATCTGCCCTTAACAAAGCCGCATTGGGTAGGATCCAGTGTCTGGAGGTTCCCAATGTCTTTGTTTATGATTTCCATGATGATACGCTCCATAGCTTTGCAGACCAGGCTAGTGAGGCTTATAGGGCGATAGTTTCCGGGGTCTGTTGTGGCACCATCTTTGTGGAGTGGGGCCATTGTTGCTGTATGCCATTCCTTGGGTACATATCCTGTAGTAAGGCTGAGATTGAACAATGACTTTATATGAGGATTTAGTTCTTCTTGGAGGTCATGTAAGATGCAGCCCGGGACACTGTCTGGTCCCATTGATGCTGTGTTTTTTGCTTTGGAGAGGGCAGCTCTCACCTGTGCATCTTTGATCTCAGGAAGGCTACACTCTGTTGGGATAGACATTTGCTCTTTTGAGGGGGAAGGGGGGGGAGAAGTTTGCACTGAACCTTTCTCCCAGGATGTTGGCAATGTCTGTGGGTTCAGTGTATTTTTTGTCATTTTGCACTAACTCAGAGCATATCTGGGAGTTGCCTCCCGGGTTTCTGACATAACTAAAGAAGTCCTTCTGATTATCTTTAGTGCCTTATGCAATTTTTCTTTCGAAGCTGGCCTTAGATGATTTTATGAGGGATCGTAGTTTCTTGCTAGTACTGATCAGAGACACCTTCCCTTTTTGGGATTTTGCTCTATCGTGTTGTAGCTTTCTCCTTCTGTTGTATAGCTTATTTATGGCCGGGGTCCACCAGACAGGTCTCCTGCCTTTGGAGGAGTGAGTCTTGGTTTTATTTGGGATAGCATGCTCCATGCATTCCTGTAGGTGTCCATAGAATGCTTTGTAAAGGATTCTGCATTTTGGGCCGTATTTTCCACTGGCCTGGGGGCTTTGAAGGATTCCACCTCGGTTTTGAGAAGTGTGAAGTTTACTTTTGAGAAGTTCTTCACCGTGGTTTCCTTGGCTGGGGGTGGGGACGGAATATGGATGGCCAGTGAGATTAGTTTATGATCTGATCTTACCAATGAGGGGTATACCTCTGGTGTGGAACATAGAGACCCCATGTTGGTGATGACCAGATCCAATATGTTTTCCCCTCTTATGGGAGTAGTGACCAGTTGTTCCATAGCATTTGAGTTTATAAATTCTAGGAACCGTTGGGCAAGGGTGTTTGGGCTTGAGTAGTTTTCCCAATCAAAGTTTGGGTAGTTGAAGTCACCCAATATAACGGTGTTTGGAGAGACCTTCATATTCTCCAGTGTTCTCAGGAAAGCCGAGTGAGGTTCCTGTGTTTGGGAGGGTGATCTGTAGCAGGCTACAAACTGAAGGGCAGTTTTGCCCATTGTTAGTTGCACATGGATGGTCTCCGATGCTTCGTGCAGTGCCACTAACCTGGAGGTGTGGGTATCTTTGATAAATATGGATACTCCCCCTCCTTTTGTGGTTCGGTCCGAGTTTTGGGGCCGGAAAGCATGGTATGAAGTATAACCTGTTAGTGCTGGGGTGCTCTCGGGAGCCTTGAACCAGGTTTCTGTTACTGCACAGATATCGATATTCTCCATACTGAGGAGAGTCTTTAGTGCGTGCATCTTGAAGTTTAGACTTCTGGCGTTGAGCAGCATTACCCTTAGTTTTTTTTTCTTTGTGTTGTCTATGGAGGTGGGTTTGTCTTTTGAGCCTTGTCTAAAAGAGGCACTGTGGGGGAGGCAAGAGCCTTTGCCAGTATTCGAAAACCCAGGGGTGACAGGTGCAAGCCGTCCCTAGCGAAGCAACGTGGCTTGTCGAGCATGTCATCCCAGGCTGACAGACACTGGATCCCCTTTGAATGACACCAATACTTTAGCCAATTGTTAAAATTGATCATTTTGTCTTTATACTGTGGCGTCATTCTTGGTGAGGGTAAGATGCTACTCAAGGTCAGGGTCATACCGACCTGGGCTACATGATCAAATACTTCCTCTATGTCTTTTTTTCATGTAGTCCAGGGAGGTACGTCTCTGGGGACTCGATTGTATGACACTCAGATGCCACCCTCACCAGACTGAACAAGGGGAGGATAATGGTTAGTTGCTTACCTGGAGCCAGGTTTGTCAAGTTATGCAAGCACTGACGTCACTGCACCACAGGTACCAGTGTAATTTGTCATAGTCCATGTGGCAGTTAATCTGAGATGTACTCCTCTGGACTATATGAAGAGAGGGAGATTGTTGATGTCCTTCTATTCCAATGTTGCAGTATTCAGTAGTGGGTTTACCTTTCTTCCCATCAGCTTGTTCAGCCAGGTTTCCAAAACTTTTCCAGTCCCTGTTGGTGTGTCGGACGTCTGACGTGTTGGCTGGTACGTCTCCTTAAATGTGACATCTGCGTGCACCAGTACTCAGAACTTTTCAGCCGCCAGCCATACATCAGGTGTTCCTGCTACTCGCGGACGTTGGATCAGTTTCACTTTAAGATAAGTACCTCGTTGGGAATTTTACTCAGTCCTTTTGTAATTGCTGTAGTCTGTTAATGTCTGGTAAGAGCAAGTGCAACTGTGGTTGCCAGATTCCCCACAAAGACACCCACAACCAGTCTCTCTTTTGTTTGGGTAGGGATCACGATTATACAAACTGTGCCATTTGTAAGTCGTTCGTCCAGAAGACCTTTCGTCACCGACTTCAGGCCCTTGACTTATACCTCGAAAACCAGCGACTTAGGCAGATCAATCTCGGAATGGAAGCCGCTTCCAATGCCCCATCCAAACCACCGAGGAAGAGGGCCAAGCCAGCGAGGCCATCCGCTTCCACCATGACTCCCTTCGCCGATTCTCAACCTGTAGCCACCATTAGCTTGGCTGAGGAACAGGCATCTGCCACATCGGATAAAGCAGGTACCTACCAGGAGGTTGTAAAATCCGGGGAGGATATCCCGGCACCTGATTCAGATGCCAGGGGAACCAGCTTCTGGAATGGATGCATCGGAGCAGGCCTCTTCCGTTCTTCCTTCTACTTCAAGGCCGACCACCATCCAGACGCCAGTTAGGCTTACAAAGAAAAAACAGAAGAGGCATATCACTTCAACCCCAGAGGCCTTGGCAGACTGGCAGGCTTTCAGTCAGAGTCTCTATAATGCCTTCCTGGCCCTTAGGCCTATGCCAGACCTCCCTCATGTTGTTCCACCTCTCCTTAGCCCCAGGCCTACTCTTAGCCAACCTGCAGAAGAGGAAGTGTCTGACTCCTCAGAGGACTCCTTGTCCTACTCTTCTCAAATGTCTTCCCCTCTGGGGTATGGATCCCCAGAAGAAGCTTCTGCTGAACCTGATTCCCCTGTGGAAGACCTTACCTTCGGGGACACTAAATCTTATGAGGGAACATGTTAAATGGGATTCCTCAGACATGTCTGAGCAACAGACAAGAGTCTATGACTTGATCCAGATGGAATCAGCTAACCCAGCTCCTATTCCTCCTGTCCAGCCTGCCTTCCTGGATGCCTTTGCAGCAGCATGCATAAACCCAGATTCCCAGCCACCTGTCCCTAGGAGGGCAGACCGGTTGTATAGGGTGCCTGATACCGACAAATTGATTTTCAAATGCCTGCTGATAGGTCAACTAAACCTCTCCCCACTACCACTGTCCTGCCTGCCGATAAAGACAGCAAGGCCATGGAGAGGTGGGGAAAGAAGATATACACTTCAGCTACTCTAGCCTTTAGGGCTACAAATTACCAGTCACACATGGCCAAATACTCCTTGGCCTTACTGGAAAAAGCTTCTAAGGAACTTAATGAGATTCCTGACAGTTCTGCAAAGGCATCTCTGTCTTCCTTGCTTGGGCTCATCTCCCAAGTCAATAAACATTCTCTGAGGTGTGCATATGATGCAGCAGAGAACTCTGCTAGGTCAGCTGCAACTGCCTCTGTATTGAGGAGATACTCTTGGCTGTGGCTTCTGCCCCTGACAGACAAATTTAAGGCCAAACTCATGGATGCTCCTTTGGATCACATTGCCCTTTTTGGATCCAAGGTAGCTGATCTAAGTCACTTCAGCAAAAAGGGAAAGAGCTCCAAGATCTAAAGCATCTTCTTTTCTCTCCAATCCCAAAATGTCATTGGAATTACCCAGCCAAGACACATTTAGGAAGTCTTCTAGGCCATCAGTCCCCTCCAGGTCAAGAAGACCTCATAGGAGACAGACTACTCAACCTAGGATACCTCAGGGCTTTGCCCAGAGACATCCGTTTCCAGAGAGGACAGGCAGCATCTTACTGCCTGCCTCCTTTTCTACCCCCCTGTTCTCACCATACCTTTATCTTCCCGTCTCTTTCACTGCCTCCCTGCATGGGCCCTAGTGATATCCAACAAATGTTTTTTGTCTATCTTGAAGAAGGGTTACTTCATGTCTTGGATACCCCCCCAAACTTCTTATACCACTACCTCCCCCTACTCAATGGTCCTTCCTCCCCGAGGTCCTACACATCCTGTTGCTCCAAGGCACCATAGAACTTGTCCCCCCCCCCCCCCTCTGCTCGAGGGAGAGGCTTCTACTCCAGACTTTTTCTGGTGCCCAGGAAGGAGGGACCATGGAGACCAATCCTAGACCTTTCCCGCCTCTACCCATTTCTCAAGGTCCCCTCCTTCAGGATGATAACTCTACCCATTCTCTTTCCCCTCATCCTTCCCCAGGTCTTCATGGTGACCCTGGACATCAAAGAAGCCTATCTACATATTCCCATAAAACAGTATTCCAGAAAATTCCTTAGATTCAAAGCAGGCTCCTTGCATTTTCATTTCTCTGCTTTTTCCCTGTTGGACTCTCCACTGCTCCAAGGGTATTTACAACATGCCTAGCCCCAGTCATTGCCTACTCCAGAACAAGAGGTATGCATATTTTCCCATACCCAGATGACCTGCTCATTCAAGCAGCAGACAGACAAACCCTCCTTGCCCACACAAAGGAGATCTCCTGCTCCTGCTGCAGTCTCTAGGGTTCCTCATAAACTTCCCCAAATCCAGACTAAATTCTACACAAGACTTTGTCTTCCTAGGATGCAGAATCAGAACAGACTGCAGGATGGCCTTCCTACATCAGGAAAAAGTGCTTTCCCTGACCCAACTCCTTCAATCTGACCTCCTTTCACCCGACCTGACTGCGAGGGAATTCCTTAAACTTCTCGGCCACATGGCTGCCACTGGCAAGATTACACATTTGAAAGTTGCAGTCGTAGCTTCGCTCAGTATGGGCCCAGCACTCACATGCCCTAGAGTTCAGAATCCCACTTCTCCCCTGCCTCCACCAAGAGCTGAAGTGGTTAATAGCCCAGGTGACCCTAAACCCGGGTCTCCCTTTACAGTTGCCCTCCTCTTCTCAGATCTTGCACACAGACACCTCAGATCTGGGCTGGGGGGCAACGTTGTTCACAAGAACAGTCCAAGGTTTGTGGAAAGACAAACACAAAGAATGGCATATCAACATCAAGGAAATGTCAGCCATACTTTCTGCCTTTCCTCAGACAGGGCATTTTGAAAATCTTCACAGACAACAACACAGTGATGTGGTACTTGAACAAGCAAGGAGGGATGAAGTCATACCTCCTCTGCAGGTTAGCCCTACAGGTATGGGATCTAGCTGTCTCCTGGGGGATCTCCCTCCAGGCAGCCTACATCCCATCCCAACACAATTGCCAGGCAGACTCCTTAAGCAGAACCTCCTCAGACAGTCATGAGTGGATGCTGTCAAGGGAGGTATTCCTAGATCTGATCCATAGGTGGGGTATTCCACAGATAGATCTGTTCACCTCATCCACAAACAGGTAACTCCAGAGCAACTGATCCAGAGCTACTGCTCCAGTACTCACAACTCGAAGGCTGTTCAAACAGATGCCTACTTAATGTCTTGGAAGGGGAAATTTCTGTACGCCTCCCCCCCCCTTCCCTCTGATCCAGAGAGTCTTATTGAAAATTCAGCAGGACTCGCCAAAAATCTTGTTGGTGACCCCCTTTTGGCCAAGACGGCACTAGTTTCCCCTACTTCTTCATCTTTCCAAGGGCAATCACCACAGATTTACCCACAGTGGGGATCTCTGCACCTCTCCCCTTGGCTGATAGGATTCCGATTCCCTTCGGACACCTGTGCAATGAGGATGTGCTCTCAGTCCTGCAGGAGGCCAGGAAACCAAACACAAGAAAATCGTATCACTCTAAATGGAGGTTTTCTATCTGGTGTCAGAAAAACAGATAGAGCTGCTAGACAGCGACAAACTGCTAAAGACAGGTTCATCTTACTCCTCCTTAAAAGCCCACCTGTCTGACATTCCTGCCTGCTTATGGTGCCCCCACTAGCTTCCAGACTTCCAGTCAAGCTATTCCTAAAAGGTGTTTTACACTTACCCCTAGAAATCCGACTCCTCCTCCCTGGGATCTTAACTATGTGCTGGAAAAACTCACTCCGCTACACTTTGAACCAGCTGGCAAGGCTGACTTGAAATTTTGCACTTGGGAAACAGTACTGCTAGTAGCTTTGACATCAGCTAGGAGGGTCTCAGAGCTCCAACCCTCATGGCTACCCCACCCTTCCTAGTTTTCCATATGGACAGGGTCACCCTCAGGATTAATCTCTCCGTCACCCCCAAGGTGGTTAACGACCTCTCCCTAAATCGGGCTAGTCACCCACCCACCTTCTTTCCAAATCCTCAGGGAGACAGTGAGAGAGTCCTTTACTCCCTGGATGTACACAGACAACTTAATTTCTACTTGCATAAGACCAAGCCTATACCCAAATCAGACCAGCTGTTTTTCTTTCCAACCCAGGGCTCTGGGGAAAGCTGTGGGAAAACAAGCCATTTTGTCTTGGATCGCTAGGGCAATCTCCTTTTCTTACCACACCATGGAATGACAGTAATGGGCGATGTCAGATCCCATTGCACAAGGGCTATGGCTTCTTCTGGAGCCTTCTTTAAAAATCTAGATGCTAACTCCATTCTGGAAGCTGCTACCTGGTCATCTGTGCACACCTTCGCCAGACACTACATGCTGGACCATATTTCCAGGACTAGAGCAGGATTTGCCAGGGCTATCCTGCATGGGATCCTGGAATCCTCATCCAGACCACCCCCAGCCAGCAGTGAGCATTTGTACTCACCCACTAGTGAACTAGTGAATACTGCAACATTGGAATAGAAGGACATAGGAAAGCTGTGTAAAAATCTTACCATAACTGTAGATGTCCTTCTCTTCCATGTTGCAGTATTCCTTCCCTCCCTCCATCCCCCTGTTCTCCTTGCACTTGCTCTCCTTGATTCCTATACAGGCTATGCTGTCAGGACTGGCTCCATCTGGGGCTTCTTGGTTCTGAAGACTGGTGCATGCAGATGTCATATTTATGGCCCCCGTACCAGCCAACACGTCAGACGTCTGGCTAACCAACAGAGACTGGAAAAGCTTTGGAAACCTGGCTGAACAAGCTGATGGGAAGAAGGGTAAATCCACTAGTGAATACTGCAACATGGAAGCGAAGGACATCTATGGTTATGGTAAGATTTTACGCAACTTTCCTATCTCTCTGAATATGGTTTGTGCCTTGCATTTGAGTAGCATTCTACCTTATCCAAGGATGATTGACTTCAATAATTGGATTAGTTTCTGGTGTCTTTCCAGGGGTATTCTGTGGTTGTCCATATGGGAGGACATGGTTAACAGATCAAGTTGCTTTGCAAAGGAAAGTCTGCACCTGTCTTCCCTAGACTTCCAAATATTGGCTAAAACTTTATCCACCCCCTTAGTGCCCTTTTTAGGTGATCTAGAAGATAAAAATGCTGAAAAGAAGAAGATTTTTTGATGGTCTTTCTTAGGCTCTGCCAAATAGACAAACCCTACCGACATAGCAAATAAAACCCTAAGAAACCTAAAGGTCTTACTCCTCAATGCTAGGAGCTTAAACAAAAAGCTCCACACCCTACAAGCTCTCCTCACTCTGCAGTATGTAGACATCTGTGCCATTACAGAAAGATAGTTTAAATCTGCAGAAAGTACTCCAGCAGTGCAAGGCTTCCATATATTTAGACCATCAGTGCACAAACAGGGATGAAAGAATCCAAAAATGTAGATGATGGATCACAAAGCTGTCTTTGTAATAAAAATCAACTTGGTAACCTCAGCAAACCCTGTAACAGGAAATATTCCAAAACAAACTACACCTTGTTAAGCAGTAGTTTATTAAAATTCAGTGCCCCAGCCAACCCCATGTTTGCAATAACCTATGCAGAATTGTTTACTGAGATCCAGTAATGATAGGAGCTGTCTAATTAAACTAAACAGTAAAATAATTGGACTAACTCACCTCATAATTGGCCTTGCTGGACTTAGACAACCACAAAGCTTTCTACAGCTATGTCCGATGCCTAAAAGGTAGCACATATTAGTGTGCCAAACTGGTGGTCAGTGGTGCCACCTTCACTAAGAAAGCAACATGGCAAATTTGCTGGCTGATGCATGCAGCTCAAACTCCTAAGAGATGACCCAATATTCAGGGCTCTGGGAAGATATGTAGACAGTAATATGGCCTTTGACCAACATGTGGCCAAAGTAGTAGCAAAATCATTCCATATTGCCCAGCTTATAATTAAGGGCATGGCATGGCATCCCAGTCCAAGGAAGTAATAGTGCCACTTTATTCAGCCGTTATCAGGCCCATCATTGAGTGTAATGCCCTCCTTGGCATGCACCTGACCAAACATTTGCAACAGTTGGAATGCACACAAAGGTTCCTTACCAGGAGAATCCAGGATATAAAGATATTGTCCTGTCTGGATCGCCATAAAACCCTATCTGTATACTGTTTCCTACAAGTAGTTGAGAGGTAATCTATGTCTGGTATACAAGGCATCCTCAGATTCATCTCTGATGTAGCTTTTGCACATCTGCAAAATGAACAGCATCAGAACCACTGTATCCAAGGATTTAAAATTTGCTTTTAACTTAAATATGACATGTTGGCCGATCCCCATGCTCAGGAGCAAGCTCCCTATCCATGTGAAGCAGAGTCCATCCCTAACCCTATTAAAGAGTAACATTGACCAATGAATGGGAACTTGAAGTTCACCCCAGGACTGGCCCCTATGTCTCTGCTAGAGGCAGACAGTAATCCCCCCCCCCCACACACACACACACAACCTCTAGAAACTTCCTAAGATACCTCCTCCTAATAAATACCCATGGCACATAGGGATGCAATTGATTTGAATGGCTAGGCTTATAAAGGCCCTGGTAGTCATTAGCCTAGTATATAAATATGAGCTTATGGTATTTAGGCCTACTATGCAGCTCTTTAAGGAGTGGGGATGGCATTTTGGATTTTTGTACCCAGCCATTCCATTGAAAGTGTTTACTCCGACTGTCCCTGTGACCCTGCACTCTCTTAAGAAGGTGTAAGCAAAACTTTTCTGCCCCCTTAGGGCAGGCCAGTCAAGAGAACACTTAACCAATGATCTGGTCTTGGAACAAACTAGGAAGTAATGTATTTGTTGTTGACCAACACCTGCATTTGAACCTTTTCAGATGTTTCAGTAGTGGATACCTGATAGGGGAAAAGCTGCTGTGTATACCATGTAGTCTGTTGTTTAACAGCTCAACCAGCCCATGTTAGTTAATCAGGAAGGTATTGAGAACATTTCTTTTTTTGTTACATGGTGTCTGAACAACAGGATACTGGAAATGTATCCTGCTAGGGGTGAATGTAAATGCATTTGCTTGACACCTGCTGATGTGTGGATGGAGTTACCATAATTTTCCTGTAAAAAAAAAAAAAAAAAAGGAATACAGGATATTCTTTGTGTTTCACTGATGCAGTCCTGACTTGTGAGATTTCTTGCTGTGGAAGCCC
Source organism: Protopterus annectens (assembly GCF_019279795.1). Lineage (NCBI taxonomy): Eukaryota > Metazoa > Chordata > Ceratodontiformes > Protopteridae > Protopterus > Protopterus annectens. The sequence goes on along the minus strand of NC_056746.1, from coordinate 248,515,265 downwards.
TTGACTGGCCTGACTACCAGAGTAAAAATCTCCCTCCTAGGCTGGCGGACACCCTACCCCGATGTCAGTATGCTTGGGCATTCAGGAAGCCAGACAGAGCTATGATATCTGTCTTTCTTGCTGTCGAAGCCCAGTCAGTCCACACCAGAGAGAAGTCTTCTACAGCTAAGTACTCCATTGGGGAACACTTTTTCTTCCTTTAACTCATGTCAGATAAGGTTAACAATTGTCTCCGCTATGGTAAACAAATCCTACACTGAGACTTTCATACTTTGTATGATGTTCTTCATCTCACATTGCTGCAGTCCTTACACTTGGGTAGTCCGCTGTCCTCGGTCGGCCCGAATATCAAAGTATTAGACTGACGTCGGTCAAGGCGCTTAAGACTGACATCAGGACGTCAGGGTACAAATGCGCATGACCGACGTCATATCCTCAGTCTTTTTTGCCGCATGGTCCGATGCAGAAGCAGCGTTGCAAGTGCCGCTCGCTCTGAAATTTTTCAATTCGGAGTTTCAGACCGAGTCAAAGTTGGCTAAGTACTCGCTAGAATATTTTAGTTTTTCTTGCCTCAGTGGTTTACCGGATGTCAGAAAAAGTGAATAACTGTATTTCTTGTGGGAAACAGATACCGCATAGAGATTATCATACTTTGTGTATTCCTTGTTTGGGGCCTGAGCACGATGTTGTTGGGTGTCACTTTTGTGCTAGGTTCAATAAGCGCACTATTAAGCGAAGGTTAGATTGTGCCAGGTTGGTCTTCGGGAAGCGGTGTAACTATAATATGCCGTCGGATGCTCCGACGCCCGCTTCTTCGAAGAAGCGCAAAGACAAAGCAGCTAAACCCAGGCAGGAAGAGTCGTCCATTCCGGACGCCGGTTCTTTAGAGGTGTCAGTGGAATCGGTGGTTCCGCCGGAGGCTTCTCTGGAGTCCCAGGGGGAGACTTTAATATTGCAGGATGTGGCCTCTCAGGAGGCAGGTCAGGCTGAAGGGGCTTCTCAGGTTTCTGTACTCCCCTCTCTTCCTAGGGTGGTTAGGCCCTCTCCTTCTGTTTCCAAGGCTTCTCCCAGAGGCAGGCCAAGTTTAGCTTCTGTTGGTGTCACTCCTAGTTCATCAGGGTCTGTGCCCAAGAAGCACATGCTTAAAATGGCAGAGGATTTAATTACTTTGATTAGAGGTTCTTTGCCCCCTCCTGATAAGAGGCCTAGGGTGGAACCAGAGTTGGGGAGTTTTGAGCAGGCTTCGGAGGTTTCAGAGTCTTCGGCTGAAGACTTGCAGGAGTATTCTCCTTATTCTGATTCTGATGTGGATGATTCTACTCCTTCTGCTTTTCCTCCAGAGGATTTTTCTTTTTCAGAGACTCTTCATTCCATGAGGGAACATTTTAAGTGGGAAGGTCAGGACTTCTCTGATTCCAGGAAAAGGCTTAGGGAATTTTTGCTTTTACCCCAGCATAGGCCTTTGGCTATACCACCTGTTCTGGATGTTGTGGAAGATGTGTTTGCTGAGGCTTCACTTAATCCTGATTCTTTGCCTCCAGCTCCTGTTAAACCGGACAGGTATTACAGGGTGCCTGAAGCTCATAAATATCTTTATAAGAGTCCTAGGGCGGACCCAGAAACTGTTAGTCAGGGACCTAAGGGTGTCAAGGCCTCTGTTGTAAAAAATCCGGTTCCTCCAGATAAAGAGGCCAGAGCTTTGGCTAGATGGGGAAAGAAAGTCTATACTTCTTCCACCTTAGCTATGAGGGCTTTGAATTGCCAGTTTCACATGTTGAAATATCAAAACTATCTTCTTGCTCAATTGAAGTCTAAGGTAGATGCTCTGGCGGAAGGTATTGAGTGTAAAGAATTACAAGATTTGGTACATGTTTCTGAACAGGTGGGTAAGCATTCTTTACAATGTGGTTTTGATGCTGTACAGGCCTCGTCTAGGGTGGCTGCCACTGGGTCAGTTCTTCGCAGGCACGCCTGGTTGAGGGATCAGAATTTATCTGACCATGTTAAGACAAGGATTTTGGATGCTCCTTTACAGTCTGATGTGTTGTTTGGTTCACCTGTGGAGGCAGTCTTAAAGAAGATGGAAGACAAGGCTAAGTCTATGCAGGCTGTTAAAGATTTTTTGCAAGTTCAGCCTCCGAAGTTTAGTAGAAATTGGCCTGCTAAGGGGTGGACGTACCCTTCTTATGATTCACAATCTAGGGGTAGATCTAGACGTGGTAGGGGCAGAGCTCAGGGCTCTTTCAGACCTAGAGCAGGGAGTTCACCTGCACAGTCTTCGGGTGAGGGCAGGGGCCAGTCATTTCGTAAACAGGCCCAATGACCTACCTTTTCAGCTGCCAGAGCCTTCTTGTCTGGCAGCACCTTTGGGAGGAAGGTTGGCACTCTTCAAGGAAAATTGGAGTTTAATTACCCAAGACAGATGGGTATTGGATATCATACACCAAGGTTACAAGTTTTATTTCCATACCTTGCCTCCTTTCAAAGGCATGCCAGACGCTCCTCCTCAGCAAAGAATAGAGGCTCACAAACAAATTTCTCTGCTGCTTCAAATAGGGGCCATACAGCCGGTCCCTCTGCCAGAAGTGGGCCTAGGATTTTATTCTCGCCTGTTCCTAGTACCAAAGAAGGGGAACACGTGGAGACCAATTTTGGATTTATCTATCCTCAACACTTATCTGGACATTCCCAAGTTCAAAATGTTGACGTTACAACAGCTTTTACCTCTGCTGGGCAAAGATCACTGGATGGTGACTCTGGATCTCAAGGAGGCTTACCTTCATGTTCCTATCAGGCTAAGTTGCAGGAAGTATCTGCTTTCGGGCTGGGACTTCTCATTATCAGTTCTCTGCATTGCCCTTTGGCTTATCTACTGCCCAGAGTGTTCACGAAGGTTCTGGCTCCAGTGATAGCTTTCTTCAGGCTAAAAGGAATACAGATCTATCCTTATTTGGACGATTGCCTAATTCTGGCTCAAGGAAGGGACGAACTTCTTCATCATTTGCAATATGTGATAGCAGTGCTAAGATGCCTGGGGTATTCTGTGAACGAAATAAAGTCCAGTCTAGTACCCTCTCAGGACATGTGCTTTCTGGGTGTGAGACTGAATACAGCATCCCAGATGGCCTTTTTGACCCCGGACAAACAAAATAATCTTTCCCTTTACTTCCATCAATTGTCTCATCAGTCCAGGCTGACTGCAAGGACAGTCCTTCAAGCCTTGGGGTTCATGGCATCTTGTATTCTGGTGCTTCCCAATGCCAAACTGCATATGAGGAAGCTACAATGGTATCTCAAAATGTATGGACACAGCACTGCCAAGATATAGACACTTTTTAATCAGCACAATTTCCTATTCCCTGGATCCCCTATAAAAATCAAAATCATTAAAGTTCTTTAGCGTTTTTTGCTTATTAATTTCGTAAAATTCATTTGTTTTCATGCCTAAAAAAAATGTGTGTTTTTGTGTGTATATAAATGAAAAAATGTATAAAATAACATATTTTGTTTTGTACATTAATTTAAATTCCATATATATTATATATTTTTGCTATGTCATTGGTTGATAGTATATGTATTATTTCTTAAAAAAAAAAAAATAAAATAATAATAACATTGTTGCTTAATAATGCAAGTCTTAAAACAATTTGAAACATAAACAGGACAAAACATTAAATTATATTTTGAACATATATATAATATATTAAGTTAAACCAAAACAAATCTCTAATTTATTAATTGTGTTGTCCTCAATATATATTTTATTTTTTATTTTTTTATTTTTTTTTATACATTCTTTTTTCTACTAAAATGGCCTTGATGTTTTGTATACTCATTGCCCTGGGGATATTTGCTCTCAAACCTCAGCTGCCACCTACCTTCTTCTTTTCAAAAAAAAAAATATCACCTCACCTCCTTGGGATCTGGTTTAACATGTTCTAAAAAAAACAAACTGAAATCAATGAATCCTGCACAGTCCATAGGAATGCTTGAATAAGGGTCTTCTTTTTTTTTTTTTTGTTATACATATACATTCAGAATTTTCTTCTCTGGACCTCTCGGTCTTCCCCACATAGTCTGCAGCCCTGTGTGCAAAGGCAATTTTTAAACTTTTTTTTTTTTTTTTAAGTTTAATACCCAATTTAATATATAACTACACCGACAACTACCACACACCACATCTTACCTTCCTAGATTCCTGTTTAATATTTCCCATTTCAAAAAAAAAAAATTTTTAAGATTGTGGCAGTCTTAATATAAAATTTGGTTTTCCTCCAACTGTCTGGTATATCTCCTGTTTTTTAAAAAATAGACCAGTTGCTTTTAATAATGTTTATAAAAATGATTTTGATTTTCAATAGGAATACTTATCCAAGGTTGTTAAAAGTATATTTAATAAATGAATATACAGCATAAAATGAATGTATACAGCTTTAAATTTCTTATGAGCCCTGTTAATTAGTTGATTGATTAATTATTTGTTTCAAATGGTATAAAAATCATCGGCACCACATTATTGATTATTCTGAAGAAGTCTGCATAAAGATATAGACACTGTCATTCAGATAATACCTTGCATTCAAAAGGAATTTTTGTGGTGGGCTCAGGAATGTCACCTAAACAAGGGACTCTCTGTGACCCGGCCAGAGGCGAGTCAGATTCTAACGACAGATGCCTCAGACAAAGCTTGGGGAGCTCATCTAAATGGAAAGTGGATACAAGACACGTGGCCTGCCAGACTACAACATCTACATATCAACTTGAAGGAGATGTTAGCAGTCCAATTTGCATTAATAGCTTTCAAGGATTTACTTCTTCCAGGGCAGGTGTTGGTTCTAACAGACAACACAACTGTCATGTGGTACATCAACAAGCAAGGGGAACACATTCTTATCCTCTATGCAGACAAGCAATGATTTTGTGGGAGACTGCTCTCAGTTTACAGCTAAATCTTCAGGCAAGGTTTCTGCCGGGAGCACAGAACTCCTTAGCAGATGTGTTGAGCAGACGAATTATGGATCCCCACGAGTGGAAATTGGATCCTCATGTATTTCAGAAATTGACAGTGTCATGGGGAACTCCAGACATAGATCTGTTCGCTTCTCCACTAAACTACCAGCTGCCAAAGTTTTGCACAAAAGGTTTCATCCCACAGCTTGGAAAGTGGATGCTCTTTCTTTCAATTGGAGCAATCTTCATGTGTATGCCTTTCCACCTCTGCCTCTCCTCCCAAAGGTACTCCTAAAGGTCAGACAGGACAAGCCAAAGATGATTTTAATAGCTCCAGATTGGCCTCGACAGCACTGGTACCCATTACTGAGAAGTCTGGTTCGGAGCCTCCATGGCCTTTGCCTTCGATTCCACACCTGCTGTCTCAAGAGAACAGTCATTTACTCAATGTCAAACTTCACTCTCTTCACCTAACAGCCTGGCATATTCTGTTTTAAGCCCTGGAGGGTCTCAGCTTCCACAGCAAGTTTTGAATGTTATTTTGGAGGCCAGAAGGCCTAGTACAAGGAAAGTGTACGCAGATAAATGGAAGAGATTTTTATTTTGGAGTGCAGCAAAGGTATTTGATGTTGCTAAGCCTAATTTAAGTGTGGCTCTTCAATATCTTGCTGAGTTACTGGACAAAGGTTTGTCCTTCTCTTCTATTAAGGTTCATGCTGCAGCAATTTCTGCTCACTATGACTGTGACCCACCATTGTTTTCTCATCCTTTGTTTAAGCAATTCCTTAGAGGGGCAAAGAATATAAGACCCCCACGTAGAGCTCCTACTCCTGCTTGGGATCTCAATTTTGTGTTGGAGAAACTCACTCTACAACCTTTTGAGCCTGCAGCTACTGCTGAGTTGAAATATTTATCATGGAAAACTGCTTTTTTGTTGGCCATTACCTCTGCGAGAAGGGTTTCTGAATTACAGGCCCTTATGGCGGTTGAGCCTTTCTTAATTTTCCATAAGGATAGGGTATCTTTACGTACTAATCCTTCCTTTATGCCTAAAGTGGTTTCTAGTGTGGCTTTAAATCAAACTGTTCATTTGCCTACTTTTTATGCAAACCCCCAGAATAAAGGGGAAAAGATTTTGCACACCTTGGATATACACAGGCAGTTGCGATATTATTTGAGCAGAACTAATGGATTCAGGCAGTCTCAGCAGTTATTTGTTTCATTTGCTTTGGGTTCTCAGGGCAAGCCTGTGTCAAAACAAACTATTTCTAAGTGGATTGGGTTTTGTATTGCTTTCTGTTATTCCCATCATGGTAAGGAGATTCCAGCTGGGATTAGGCCTCATTCCACTAGGGCTACTGCCACTTCTACAGCTTTTTTAGGGGGGGTGGCAACTAAAGATATTTTGGAGGCAGCTACTTGGAGTTCAGTGCATACTTTCTCTAAGCATTACCACCTTCCACTTTACTCTAAATCTAGGGCTGGGTTTGCCACTGCAATTTTACAGGGCATTTTGGCAGCTCCTACTACTTTATAGTTTTGCCATCCTCCCTTACCTCTGCTTTGGGATTCTACCCAAGTGTAAGGACTGCAGCAATGTGAGATGAAGAACATAGTACAGTTTTGTACCTACCATAAATGTAGATGTTCGAAGATCCACATTGCTGCAGTCCAATTTACCCTCCCTCCTTCCCCTCTGTTGTTAGAGGCGGTTGTGTGGTTTGGGTTGTAAATACTGTGGATATTGTACATATGATTAGTGCAAGGGTGGTTGGTTTTGACCTTTTCTGTTTAGGGTCTTCTGACATCTGGGGCAAGAAAAGACTGAGGATATGACGTCGGTCATGCGCATTTGTACCCTGACGTCCTGATGTCAGTCTTAAGTGCCTTGACCGACGTCAGTCTAATACTTTGATATTTGGGCCGACCGAGGACAGCGGACTACCCAAGTGTAAGGACTGCAGCAATGTGGATCTTCGAACATCTACATTTATGGTAGGTACAAAACTGTACTTTACCTGTCTAGGCCCGGATCACGACATCCCTAGTTGTTTTTGCACCTGTTTCAATTTTAGGACTGTCAGGTGTAGGGCTGAAATCTTAGCTAGGCATCTTAGTTTGCAATCTTCCATGTATTGTTTGATGGTGTCTAACGGTCATTCTGAGGTAGAGTTTGCTAAGCGTAGTAAAGATATAGAAAAAAAAAACAAGCTTAGGGCCTCAGACAACACTAATGTCAGTCCCCCAAGGCCCCTTATCACTGAAGAAGGCAAGGCACTTTCACAGCCCCCTTCTGCAACTGAGGTGATGGGGCAGAACTCTGTTGAGACCCATTCAGAGTCCGGCATGCTGTCAGGTCCTTCTACTTCTACATAGGCCTTCGCTTTCAGTTCATCAGTTGGGTGACAAGCGAACTTGCACCAGTGACATTCCTTCAAGGAGTCAGCCTGCATTGGTTCTGCCTTACAAGGAGACTGGCATCCAGATGGTGGACTTAGACCCAAGCCAAAAGCTGTCCCTACCGGCACCCCAGCAGGTTATCAGCAGGACTTGGTCAGGTTACCTGAGGACATCCCACCTTTTGCAGTCTTCCCCAGGGAAAAGAAAGATGGATCCATCACCAGAAGTTTACTCTGAACCTCCTGATTTGGATGAGAATTCTGACCAGGAGGGGAATGTCTTTGAGGAGGGACCCCTCCTTACTTCCTGTAAAGGCTGAGATTCTGAAGAAAATCTGCCTTCAGCTCCACCTCCTGAAGACATATCCTTTGGGGAATGACATGAGGGAATATTTTAAATGGGAGGCACAGGAATACTCACAGTCTAAAAAAAGAGAGTTGAGTTCCTTGACCTCCCAGAACACAAACCTCTGGCTATTCCTCATGTTTTGGAGGTGGTAGAGGATGTTTTTGTGGACTCTTCCCCAAACCCAGACTCTCTACCTCCGGCCCCTCGAAAACCAGATAGGTTTTGCAGAGTGCTAGACTCGCATCAATACCTCTTCAAAAACCCCACTGCTGACCCAGAGGTTGTGACCCCAGGTCCCAAGGGAGCTAAGGTCAGCTCTTCTAAGAACCCTTTACCTACTAACAAAGAAAGCTGGGCCCTGGAGAGGTTTGGTAAAAAACTCTACACTTCCCTAGTTATGAAAGCCCTTAACTGCCAGTTCTGTATGATAAAATACCAACAGAAAATTTTAAATAAAATGAAGCAAAGATTTCCTCACTGGAGGACAGGAACATTGCTAAGGAACTGTTGGACCTTTGCCACATTCCAGCTCCCAGATGGCTAGACACTCTGCACTGTAAATCTGATGCTATGGAGGCCTCTAGCAAAGCTGCCGCCTCTGGTTCTTTAATTAGAAGGCATGCTTGGCTTAGGGAACAGACCCTACCAGACCATGTCAAATCCAAACATCTAGATGCTCCCCTGGATAAGGACTTTCTTTTTGGGCCAAAGGCTGAGGTTGTGCTAAAAAAGATGGAAGATGAAGCAAAGTCTATGCAGACTGTCATGAACTTCAAGTTCAGCCTCCTAGGGTTAGCAATAGCAGGAATTTCCCCACTAAACCCTGGTCCTTTCCCCCTCAGTCAGAAAACAGCGAGAGGAAATCTCACAGGGGAAGGCCTCAAAGGCAGCAGCCATACCTCTCAACTGTACAGATTTTTGCTTCATATTTTTGGTCCATTTTTCATACAATTGTGGACTTCTGTCAAATTAGTGGCAAATCATTAAAGATTGAAGTTGGAAAATAATAAAAGACATTTGAGTTTCAGACTTCATGCCCATCAGAAAAGTCATGCTAATACAAAACCTGTTATTCTATCAACTTTCCAAGTTTGTAAGAACAATATTTAAAAAATTTCTATTTTTACACTTTTATCCCACTTTTATTTATGGCTTTGTCCAGATTTCTTTCTCTAAGAGGTTGAGAGATATGGCAGCAGCAATCACAAAGGTTCAGGCAGTGGTCCTCAGGAAACTCCAGGCAGACTAGGAAGAAGGTTATCCCTGTTCAAAGAAAACTGGTCCCTCATTACTTCAGACAAGTGGGTTCTGAGCGTCATCTCAGATGGTTATAGCCTCACTTTCAAAGAGCCATTAAGGTACTCAGGCTACCCAGATATTCGACAAAATCAAAGAGCAGAGGCCATTTCCCAGATTCACAGCCGTTGCACGCAGGGTTCAGTAGAACCAGTACCAGATCATCAAAGAGGGAAAGGATTTTATTCCAAGCTATTCCTGGTTCCCAGAAAGGAAGGCTCTTGGCATCCTTTCCTAGATCTATCCACCCTTAATTGGTCCCTGCTGATACCAAAGTTCAAAATGCTGACCCTTCAAAAACTTCTTGCCATGATAGCTCCCAAGGCCTTAATGGTCACCTTAGACCTAAACCTTAGAGCATTAAGCAACATGGCTTCTTGTATCCTCATGATTCCTCTGGCCAGGCTAGACATGAGGAAACTTCACTGGTACCTCAAGAATCTGTAGTGCCAGCACTCACAGTCCCTGGAGACAGAAATCCCTCTGATCCTTTGCCCCAAAGAGGATCTTGCATGGTGAGCACAGGCATGTGCCCTAAACTTGGGTCTCCCCTTCAAGATTATCCCTCAGGACCAAACTCTAACCACAGATGCTTCAGAGACAGCCTGGGGAGCTCATTGCCAACACCTTCAATCCCAAGGCAGATGGGAACCTCATTTCAGACACAAGCATGTAAACTGCAAAGAGCTGATGGCAGTGCAAAAGGGCCTAGTGGCTTTCAGAGATCAGGGGAATTGCTTGTCAAAACAAACAACACCTCAGGGGATGACCCACTCTTACCATCTTTGTCATGTAGCGGTGCAGGTCTGGGAGACAGCTCACTGTCTGCGGTTGCACCTCATGGCACAGCACTTCCCAGGGACTCAAAACACTTCCCAGGGACTCAAAACACTCCAGCAGATCATCTCAGCAGACACCTTCTGGATCCCCACGAATAACATCTGTATCAGGAAAAATTCCTTAGCATAACCCACAAATGGGGTTCCCCACAGATAGAACTCTTTGGCACCAAAGAAAATGCTCAACTGAAAAGATTCTGTTCCAGGAGCAAACAGCCTGGAGAGCAGATGCTTTCTCCTTGCTTTGGAACCACCTTTTCCTCCCCTGGCTCTTCTTCCAAGGGTCCTCCTAAAAATCAGGGAAGAAGGCCCAAGGGTCCTCCTAAAACTTAGGGAAGAAGGCCCAAGGGTCATACTGATAGCCCCAGACTGGCCCAGGCAACACTGGTATCCTCTGCTACTGAGTTTTACCAATGAAAAACTGTGGCAGTTACCTCAGAGACTGGACCTTCTGAGTCAGGACAAGGGGAGATTTGTGCATCCCAACCTGCAGACTCTTAAACTCTCAGCCCGGATAATTCCTCATAATATCACTCTGATCCCTCCATAAGCAGACAAGTTTAAGACATCCTCAAAGAGGCTAGAAGGCCAAGTACTAGAAATTCATACTCAGCCAAATGGAAAAGGTTCTCTGTTTGGTGTCAGCAGCAAGGCCACAATCTCAAACCAGACAGTATCTCTCCCATTTTAGATTACCTGGCTATACTGGTAGACTATCCTTTTCTTCCATCAAGATTCATGACTGCAGTTGGATGCAACTTCTTTGCTCTTGTTAGGGTCCAGTCTTCTGTCATAGGCAAAAACAATTTTTTAGTTTAATACTTTGCTTGTTAACCTGGAATATAAATGGCTTCCCTAACCCTGTTAAAAAGATTTTTATGCATTAAAAACTGGACCTTGATATAGTGTGCCTGTAAGAAACACACCTAAGTAACTCTGAATATTTGAAGTTGAGAAAGAAGTAATGTAAGCTGTTTGCGGTTTCTTGCTGTCCTGTGGGGGAGGAGCCCCAGTAGGGGGTGGCTATGTTAACTAGGAGAGGTCTAGCCATTGAACCTCTAGATGTTTGTATGTATGAATGGGGAATATTTGTCTGCCTCATAGTTGTTTTAAGCAATTTCCATATTATTGTGGTTATAGTGTATATCCCTCCTGGGACAGTGTAAAGGGAGTTGGCTAACATGTTTAAAGATTAGGTGGGATTTCAACAAGGGCCAATTATGTGGTCTGGAAATTAGAATATAGAGAATGTAGTGACAGGCTAGGATGAAGTTTAGTCTGGTACTAGAGTGCATACAGTATCACTGTTTTGCAAGCTCATGAAGTTTTCTTGAACCACAGTGGGCATGATAGACAGTTTCAGTTGTTGTAATCCCCAGAGACATGACTTTACGTATCTTCCAGGCACATATCTTTTTCTAGATTAGATATTTATTTTCAAGATACATCTCTTTATGATCAGAACCTTTAAAACTTATCCTATAGGTATGTCGGATCATTCTTCTATTTAGTTTGAATAAATGTTGGACAGGTACTAAGGAACTATTGGAGAGTTAACTTGTTTTTGTTCACTGAGGACAAGATCTAGTTGGAGAGCTCAACACTATTACAGGTGGGTTCCCTGCTCAGCACAGTAGAATGACAATTTGATCTTAAGGAGTGGGATAACATGAAGTTAAGAACTAGGGGGACCCTGCAGAATAAGGAGGGAGAGGTGTTAAGCCTAGAGCTAAAGTTACTTTGTTAGAACTGCACTCTGAATTTCTTGTAGCTCAGAAAGGGATTTTGCAAACCGAGCTGTGTATTATGCCTACTTTGCTCATAGACCCATGTGTACTGCATGTACTTAAACAACTGTAATCTAGTGGCTTGATATCTTTTCATAGCTCCTAGTGCATTTTACAAAATCCCATTCTTATAGCTCAGAAGGGGATTTTGCAAAGTGAACTAGAGGCTATGGAAAGGTATCTAGCCACTAGAATAAAGTTCATAGGATCATAGGAGGTTACTAGGCTAATGGCCCCAGGGCCCTTACAAGCCTAGCCAAGTTCAGTCCGTGTTCCAAAGGGTGTCTGGTTCAAGCAGACACTAAAGTCTGCACCTATTGCTCTTGTCCAAGAGGGACACAGGTGGAACCCCTGGGGTGAATTTCCGATTACCCATCCAATCGTCCAACTTGCGCTTAAATAGGCCAGTGAGGGGCTTTGTTTAGCATGAATAGGAAGCTTGTTCCAAAGGTGGGGCAACCTGTGTGAGACAAGTCTGTCTCTCTAGCAAGTTCTGTTGATATCACATAGGTTACAGTCCCTTGAGCGAGTGACCCTTGTGCCATTTGACTTGCGAATGTGCAACATTTTCATCAAAGCTGCGTCAGAGATTGCTCTATATTGCAAGGCACAGGTCGCCTCTGAGCAGTCTGTATGACATAGAGTAAAGTGACAATTATTTCAGTCTCTCTGCATAAGACAGCTCTTGAAAACCCTGAATTTTCTTTGTAAAGCACCTTTGTGGCCTCTCCAGTTGCTGCAGGTGTTTGGAAAGGAACATACCAAAGGGGACATTGTACTCTATTATTGGCCTGATGAGAGAAGAGTACAGGGGAGGTATACCCTCTTTTTTTCTGGAGGCAATGCCATTACTTATGAGATGAGCAATATAAAATACCCTTCTTACCATTGTGGTAGACATGGTGATAGAAGTGAAGGTTGTTGTCAACCTGTATGCCCAGATCTCTCACCACTGACTGTGTGCTTAGGATATTTCTGTTGATATGGTAGTTTGCAGGAACTTCACCCTTGCCGAAGGGGATGATGATGATGCATTTTTTTGTATTAAGTTTAAGACCATGGCTTTGGTGCCAGTCATTAGTCTGTGTGAGACTTTCATGCAGAATGTTGACATTGCTAGGGGTTTCAGTGATCGTTCCAAGTTTGCAGTCATCAGCAAACTTTGTCAGCCACAGTCCTTTAGTTTTAACCTGTACTTCAGAGAAGTAGATTCCGAACACTAGGGGTCTCTGAACCAGTCCCTGTGGAACACCACTGGTTTAGGAGCTGTCGGAGGAGGTGGAGCCCCCTATTTTGAACGTATGAGTTCTATCAGTGAGCCAGTTTGCAACCCACCTGACAATATATAGGTTGATACCCAGCTGGGTGAGTTTATCAGTGATGCCTGAGTGGGGGATTGTGTCAAAGGCCTTAGCTAAGTCTAGGTAAGCCATATGCACAAATTTTCCCTCTTCTAGGCCTTTGGTGACTGCCTCAAAGAAGTCCACCAAGTTTAACAGGAATGATCTCCCCTTGATAAAGCCAAACTGTGTGGGGTCAAGCATTTAGAGATTTCTTATATCTTAGTTAATAAGGTCCATGATGATTTGTTCCATGGCCTTGCAAATAAGACTGGTAAGGCTAATGGATCTATAGTTCCTGGGGTCCATGGATGCACCCCCTTTGTGCAAAGGGATGACAGCTGTTTTCCATTCCACTGGGACAAACCCATTGTTTAGGCTGTGATTGAAAAGCGTGCTTAATGGTGATGCGAATTCCTGTTTAACCCATGTAGAACATAGCCCGGGATGTTGTCTAGACCCATACAGGTTGTGTTTTTGGCTTTGAAGAGGGCATTTAAGACCTGCTCCACGGAGATACTAGGGAGGAGACAGGCATTTTGGATGCTTTAGGGTATATGTGGCTGGGACAGGGAAGTGATGTTTTCACTGAGCCTGTCAGCCAGCAGGTTTGCTATATCCACAGGTTCTGTATATGTAGTACCATTAACTACAAGTTCAGCGTAAATCTGGGCCTTACCTTTGAGGTTACGGATCTAACTAAAGAACGTCTTGTGGTTATCCTTTGTTAGGGAACCTAATTTGGATTTCTAGTTAGCTTTGGAAGACTTCACTAGGAGTCTTATTTGCTTGTTTAAGTGGAGGAGGGGGTGTTTCCAGTTTTGAGACTGTTCCTTCCTCCTCTTAGATAGTAATTTTTTTCTTCTGTTGTATAGCCTGTTAATGGCATTTGTCCACCAGGCAGGTTTGTTTTTCCTTGAAGATCTTGCTTTGGTTCTGTCAGGTATGGCAGAATCAATACAGTTGTACAGGTGCTTGTATAAAGCATTGGTGTATAACTCTGCATAGGTGTCTGTTCCATCAATGGGGGGAGGGGCTGTGAAGCTATTTATGCCATCACTTAAGAGGTTGTAATTGGCCTTGGAGAAGTTTTTTAGTCTAGTTGTTGCTGGGGGTGTGGGGGGGTGTCTTGTGTTATAGTTACTTCTAGCGACGTTGATTTGTAGTCAGATCTCACCAGGGATGGCCACACACTGAGGGTGGTGCAGCGGTCTCCCTAGGTGAGCAACAGGTCCAGGATGTTTGAGACCCTTGTGGGTATGTCAAACCAGCTGGTCCAGGGCATTGGATTTAACGAAGTCCAGGAACCTTTGTGCAAATGAGTTAGAACATGTATAATTTACCCAGTCTATGGACGGGTAATTAAAGTCACCAAAAACCAGGGTGTTTGGTTGTATCTTGATTGACTCAAGTAAATCCAAGTAGGCCACGTGGATGCCCTGATTCATGGAGGAGGTCCTATAGCTGGCAATGACCTGAAGAGGTGTCCTACCTACAGTCAGTTGCACCCGAAGTAATTCAAGGGAATTTTGCTGTTTAACCAATCTAGAGGTATATTTTGTCTTTAATGAATATTGATACACCACCTCCTTTAGTTCCTCACACCTTCAGTTTGTGGTCTAAACGTGTGGAAGGAAATGTAACCTGGCATAACTGGGGTGCTGTCTGCAGCCTTAAACCAGGTCTCAGTGACTGCACAAATGTCAGCATCTTCCAGGGTAAGGACTGGTTCCCTTGAGTCCAGTTTCTGGTTTAGACTCCTAGCCTTTAGCAACATAACCTTGAGGTTGTTTTTAGAGGGTATTTTTACATTGGGAATTTTGTTATTGTGATATTGCTTAAATAAGGCACTATGGGAATAGCAAGAGTCTTAGCCAGTAACCAAAATCTCAGGGGGTGACAGATGAAGACCATCTCTGGCAAAGCATCGAGATCTATTGACCATGTCATCCCAGGCTGACAGATAACTGGATCCCCTTTGAATGATACCAGCAACTAAGCCAATTGTTGAAGGCATTAATTTTTTGTTTGTATTGAGGTGTTATCCTAGGCGAAGATAAAATGCTGCTTAATGGTAGGGACATACCTGTCTGTGGCACATAATCCAAGAGCTTAGTCATGTCTGTCTTCATATAGTCTGGTGAGATACATTTCAAGTCATTCACACCAACTTTGACTATGAAAGTCATAACAGTGCCTGTTGTTGAAAGACTTGAGTATGTGTGTGATGTGGCGGATCCTGGCACCTGACAGACAGCTGACTGTGACTTTTTCCTTATCCAGGCTGGTGAGAGGAACATTTGTGTTTCTCACAGTTGAGTCACCTATGTCTAAGATGTTTGTTTTTGTGTTATGCCTTAGGGGCATTACTGGTGAGACACTGGTGTGTGATAGACTCAAGCAACCAAGCTCCATTATAAACCATATACTGGTCCCTTTTACCTAGGTTCATAGGATCATACTAGGCTATCTGCCCTAGGGCATTTATAAGCCTAGCCAGAATGTGTTTGGCTTTCGCCACCCATTTTAAATTTATTTTGCTATGCCCTTTTTCGAGGTTAGTATACTGTGCCTCTGTCTAACAGTGATGCAGAAGTGATACCCGGGGTAAACCTACGATCTCCCATCCACTCATCAAGATTCCTCTTGAAGAGAGTCAATGAGGGACTCTGCCTAACCTGGACTGGGATTTTATTCCAGAGTGAAGGGAGCCTCTGGGTTATGAATCTGTCCTTCCAGCACATCCTATTTATTTCAGTGCTGAGGTTCAAGTCTCTCGAGCGCGTAGCTCGATGGGATTTGGATTTTCTGAGGTGCAGCATGTCCATTAATTCCGGGTTGGACATGGCTTTATATGTCAGGCACAGATCGCCTCTGAACAGGCGGTATGCCACTGAGTAGAGCTGGAGTTTCTTTAACCGGGCAGCATATGGCATCTGTTTGAGCCCTTTGATCCTCTTGGTGAGGTACTTTTGGGGTCTTTCCAGTTGCTGCAGGTGTCTGGTAAGGTACATCCCAAAAGGGGCATTGTACTCAATTATGGGCCTGATGAGGGATGAGTAAAGAGGCACGATGACGTCCCCTGATCTAGATGTGAAACCCTTCATGATTAGGTGGGCTATATAAAATGTTTTTCTAACCACTTTGGCCACGTGGTTGTCAAATGAGAGATTGCTATCAACTTGGGTCCCCAGGTCCCTAATTACTTCTTCTGTACTTAATGGATTACCACCTATGTGGTAATTTGTGGGCACTTTGTTTTGGCCAAAGGGGATGACTATACACTTTTTGGCATTTAGCTTGAGGCCATGGCTCTGGCACCAGTTGTCTGTTTCTATGAGGCCCTTTTGGAGGATGCTTGTGTCGGCTGGAGAGTCGATTATGGCGCCCAGTTTGCAGTCATCTGCGAACTTGGTCAGCCACAGTCCTTCCATGTTGGCCTGTACCTCCGAGAAATATATACCGAACAAGAGAGGTCCCAGGACTGAGCCTTGTGGGACACCACTTGTAACTGGTTTGGAGTCTGACATGGCTCCAGCAATTCTAACCATGTGGATTCTGTCCTTGAGCCAATTTGCAATCCATCTAGTGACATATGGGTTTATATTTAAGCTGGTGAGCTTATCTATAATGCCCGAGTGGGGTATTGTATCGAAGGCTTCCAGGTAGGCTGTGTGGACCACCTTCCCCTCGTCAATGGCCTTGGTGACTGTTTCAAAGAAATCAACCAGGTTTAAGAGGCAGGATCTGCCCTTAACAAAGCCAAACTGGGTAGGATCCAGTGTTTGTAGGTCCCCAATATCTTTATTTATGAGGTCCATGATGATCCTTTCCATAGCTTTGCAGACCAAGCTAGTCAGGCTTATGGGGCGATAGTTTCCAGGATCCGTTGAGGCACCACCTTTATGGAGAGGGACCACTGTTGCTGTACACCACTCTTTGGGCACATATCCTGTAGTAAGGCTGAGATTGAACAGCAGTTTTATGTTTGGGATTAGCTCTTCTTGGAGTTTATGAAGGATGCAGCCTGGGACACGTCTGGTCCCATTGATGCTGTGTTTTTTGCTTTGGAGAGGGCGGCTCTTACCTGAGCATCTGAGATGTCAGGGGGGCAGCACTCTGCTGGGATAGATATTTGCCCTTTTGGTGGGGAGGGGAGGGAGAAGTTTGCGCTGAACCTGTCAGCTAGGATGTTGGCAAGGTCTGTGGGCTCGGTGTATTTTTTGTCATTTTGGACTAATTCTGAGCATATCTGGGAATTACCACCCAGGTTCCTAACATAACTAAAGAAAGCCTTGTGATTATCCTTGGTGTCCTGTGCAATTTTTCTCTCGATGCTGGCCTTAGACAATTTTGTGTGTGCCCGTAGTTTTTTAATAATACTAATCAGTGATGCCTTCCCTTTTTGGGATTTTGCTCTATCATTTAGTTGCTTCCTCCTTCTATTGTATAGTTTGTTTATGGCTGGGGTCCACCAGACAGGACGTCTGTCTTTGGTGGATTGGGTCTTGGTTTTATTTGGGATCGCATGATCCATGCATTCCTGAAGGTGTTCATAGAATGCGTTTATAAAGGATTCTGCGGTCTGGGCCGTATTTTCCACAGGCCCGGGGGCTTTGAAGGATTCCACCTCAGTTTTGAAGAGTGTGAAATTTGCTTTAGAGAAGTTTTTCACTGTGGTTTTCTGGGCAGGGGGTGGGATCGGGATGTGAATATCCAGTGAGATTAGTTTATGGTCTGATCTTACCAGTGAGGGATACACTTCTGGTCTGGAGCATAGAGTCCCCATGTTGGTGATGATCAGGTCCAGTATGTTTTCCCCTCTTGTGGGAGTGGTAACAAGTTGTTCCATAGCATTTGAGTTTATAAATTCTAGGAACCTTTGGGCTAGGGTGTTGGAGCTAGAGTAATGCTCCCAGTCTATGTTTGGGTAGTTGAAGTCGCCCAATATAATGGTGTTTGGAGAGACCTTCATATTTTCCAGTGTTCTCAGGAAGGCCGAGTGGGGTTCCTGGGTTTGGGAGGGTGGTCTGTAGCAGGCTATAAACTGGAAGGCAGGTTTTACCCACTGTTAGTTGCACATGGATAGTCTCTGATGCTTCCTTGCCACCAACCTAGAGGTGTGGGTATCTTTGATGAATATCGATACTCCCCCTCCTTTTGTGGTTCAGTCCAAGTTCTGGGGCCGAAAAGCATGGTATGAGGTATAACCTGGTACTGCTGGGGTGCTCTCGGGAGCCCTTAACCAGGTTTCTGTTACTGCACAGATATCTGTGTTCTCCATGCTAAGGAGAGTTTCGAGTGCGTGCATCTTGAGGTTTAGACTTCTGGCGTTGAGTAGCATTACTCTTAGTTTCTTATCCCTTGTGATACCTATGGAGGTGGGTTTGTCTTTTGAGCCTTGCCTAAAAAAGGCACTATGGGGGTAGCAAGAGCCTTTGCCAATATCCGAAAGCCCAGGGGTGACAGCTGCAAGCCGTCCCTAGCGAAGCATCGTGGCTTGTCGAGTATATCATCCCAAGCTGACAGGCATTGGATTCCCTTTGAATGACACCAGTACTTAAGCCAATTGTTGAAATTAATCATCTTGTCTTCATATTGTGGCATCATTCTTGGTGAGGGTAAGATGCTACTCAAGGTCAGGGTCATACCGGCCTGGGCTACATGCTCAGAGAGCTCCTTTATGTCTCTTTTCATGTAGTCCAGGGAGGTACGTCTCAGGTGATTCACACCAGCATGGACAATGACAGAGTCATATTTGTACTTGCCTTGGAGTGACCTGAGTGCTTGTGTTATGTGGCGGATCCTAGCACCCGACAGACTGCTCACCATGACCCTCTTCTTGTTCAGCCTGGTGAGCGGGACGTCAGTGTGCCTGACGATAGAGTCACCTATTACAAGTGTATCAGGTGTGTTGTTTAGTCTTAAGGGCTGTGACTGTTTGGCTTTGTGAGATATGTGTTGCACGTGTTTTGTTTTGGGGTAGCGGCTGCTTGGGTGTCTGCTTTGGAGGTCTCTGCTGCTTCGGCAGATCTTTATTTAGAGCCTCCGAGTATGTTTTTGTGTGATTATGTGTTTGGTTTGCTGTCGTGGTAGGTCTATGTGAGACTGGAATTGTAGTGAGTGTAGTTTCCTTCTCCTCCTGACTGGTTATGCCAATACTGAGTTGAGAGAGCTTAGCCTCCAGTTTGGCTATATGGTTGCATCTCTCATGTGTTGGAATTTGTTGGGAGGAGGAGAGGGTTGTCTGTGTACATGAGGCAGTTGTAACATTGCCTCAAGATTCCCAAATTCACCAGCTGGACCGGAGAGGAGATTGACAACTTACTTTTGGACATGCTAGAATAATATTGGGAATTCCTTAATAATTGAAAACCAGGGCCAGTGGGGAGTGAGGGTGTAGTGCTTTTAATTTTAGTGCTGACTTTTATATAATTGCTTTAGTGAGCAAGTGCCAGGTAACTTAAGTGCAATGTGTTACAGGTAACTTAAATGCAAAAACGACAAACAGTAACTTTCTTTCAAGTGAAACAAGGAAATAAGTACAGTAAGCATTGCAGATATCACTAGTGATCCACAGAAGCGCTGAGAAGCCGCGTATTAGGTGGAATTAGCGTTCCAGGGAAATAACAAGCCAACAAACAACAAGCATATAAACAAAGCTAGATTCAGCAGGCCTGGATCTAGTCTATGCTACAGCAAACAAGGTGTACCAATTTCAGTAAGATACAGTTCAAATATTCAGGCACTATAAACCTTTAACCATACATTCCCAGCTCAGAAGGGCAGAGTCCAGCCTCTTCTCCCACAAGAGTGCAGACCACAAACCTTCTTAATGTAAAATAACTGGCCTGAAGCCCAAGTGCTTAAACCAGAACTAATACACTTTAAGAATAACAGACACTTGGCTCTCAATCAGCAGTTCCCAACTTAGAAGGATGAAAGCTACCTGTCCTGCCACCGCAGTGCATGCCACAAACCTTCCTAATGTATAACAACTGGTCTGAAGCCCAAGTGCTTAATCCAAAAGACTTAGAATGATAGCTACACTTTAATCAAGTTACTACCAAGCAGTAATAAATACAATTGAATACTTTAAAGAATGCTTGGATTAGTGCTCAACTTATACAAACAAAGCTAGATCCAGCAGGCCCGAATCCAGTCTATGCCACAGCAAACAAGGCGCACCAACTTCAGTAAGAAGCAGTTCAGATATGCATGCAGTATAAGCCTTTAACCAGAAATTCCCAGCTCAGAAGGGCAGAGTCCAGCCTCTCCTCCCACAAGAGTGCAGACCACGAACCCTCTTAATGTAAAATAACTGGCCTGAAAGCCCAAGTGCTTAAACCAGAATTAATACACTTTTAGAATAACAGACACTGAGCCCTCAATCAGCAGTTCCCAACCTAGAAGGATGTAAGCTACCTGTTTTGCCACTACAGTGCAGACCACAAACCCTCTCAGTGCAAAACAACTGGTCCGAAGCCCAAGTGTTTAAACCAAAAGGCTTAGAATGAGTTACACCAAGCAGCAATAAATTCAATTGAGTACTTTTAAGATGATGCAAAAGTAAAAAAAAGTAGGTAGAAACACAAGTACAGTAAAAGCAGATGAATTTTTTTTTTTCCTGAATAAGTGCTGAGATCAAAGAAACAGATTTGAGTGCTAAACTAGAAAACTGGCTAGTTATAAGAAAAAAAAACTAAGCTAGAAGGCTTCCCTCCAACACAGAAGGGCTTGGGGGCTCAGAAGCCTACAAATAGTCTATACCACTTAACAGGAAAGGCAGGAAACAAGCTTACATTTTTTTTTTCTGTTTCCCTGATACTCTCTTTGTACACAGTAGGAGTGCCAGAAATCAGAATATGATCTTACTGCACTCAGTTGAGTGAGCAAATGAGATGGGCCCAGAAGGAGTATCCAAACACAAATTTACAAGAGGGGCGGGCAGTTGCAAGGCCACTAAGATTAACACCAAAACAAAAACAAGGAGGGTGGGTGGGACTAACTGAAGAGCAGAGTCAAAACTTCCAGTTCCGTTAATATTCCTTCCACACAGTTAAAATCAATTTAAATACTGTATTTTTTTGAAAAAAAAGAGCAGATAAAGGTATTTAAATTCTCTTATACGTCTAGTTGAATACAGCAAGTCCTTAGCCGGCCAAAGCTGAGGTTTTTAAGCAGAAAATATTTCACACTGTACCACTTAAATAGGCAAGGACAGGAAATCAATTACCAGACATGATGCATTTGGGTGAGGGTTTATCAGAGTGCACTGCTTTTAATAACACATTGAAGACAGCCTTGGTAATGGATCACTCTGAAAAAATACAAATCCTGTGTTAGTCAGCTTAGATGCTGAAAAGGTGTTTGACAGAATGAGATGGGCCTTTCTTTTCATTGTTCTTGAAAGAATAGGACTGCCTCCTGGTCTGGTGAATTGGACTCAAGCTTTATATCAGGACTCTCTAAATTGAATTAATATTTGATCTCTATTATCCCATGAAAGAAAATTAGCCTGGGGCATCAGACAGGGTGCCTACAGTCATCATTGCTATTTGCCTTCAGTCTGGAGTCATTAGCACATCAACTACCCAGTAGACTGGCTCTAGAGTACATGGCGGGTAATTTGAGTGTAGTTCTCTACCATTATGTAGACAGACTATTGCTTTATATATCCATGCCTGACCAGGAATTGGACATTGGTCTTTGAAGTATTGGAGAGAATTGGACAGCTTTCGGGCTACAGACATAATAAAATTAAAACAAAAATGGTAAATGAAATGATTTTGACTCATCTGTGGAGCTCTAGAAAGTTAATAAGTTTGTCTCTTCTGAACAACATGTTTTATTAAGGGTGTAGGTTTGCTTCCCTCTGTAAGTGGCACAGTTGAGTTTAACAGATGCCAGTAGCATAGCTAAAGGGATATTAGAGCTATTTTGAACATTTTATGGAAATTTGTGTAATGTAGAGGAATGTGTAACCAAGAAAAGGCACACATATTGATGGAAAACTTAATTATGCCAAGATTAAAGGCAGATGAGGCTCAACATTTCATAGCTGATAGGAAGAAATTAGATAAAATGGGGATGTATAACTGATCAACAAGGAAGCCTCCAGGAACAGATGATATTTGTATTGAGGTTTGGAAAAAAGTGATAAATATCTGGAAGTTTTATTTAACAATATTTTATAAAGTAGTAGAAAAGTAGCATCATTTTGGAAGAAAGCTTGGTGGCTGCATTATTCATAGAGGGTAAAGAATCTTCAGACCCAGCTTTATATAGACACATTTCGATTTTAAACTGTGATTATAAAGTGTTTGTCTGTACTAGCTATGAGATTGGCAGAGGTATTGCCAAAATTGATATGTCTGGATCAAGTGGCTTGGTTTTGTGAAAAGCAATGAGAAATCAGAGGGAAGCTGGATGTAATAAAATGCCACTATTGGTGAATTTTGATCCAGAGAAGGCATTCAGTGGATGTTCTTCATGTTTCACTGTTGCAGTCGTCACATTTGGGTTATCTGCTTGCAGTAGCCCTCAATCGGCCTGATTATCAAAGTCTTGGGTCTTGCGTCGGTTGCTGTCTCATCTTCCGTGATGCCAGTTAGTCAGGGGTATAAAGCATGCAGCCAACGCCATTACCCCAGTCTTTCTTGCCGAGCAGTGCCCAAAGCAGAAGCAGTTCGCAAGTGCCAGTCGAACGACTCCTGAAATTTTCATTTTCGAGTTTCAGAACCAAAGTCTTCAACTAAAGCTAAGTACCCTGTTGGGGAAACTTTTTCTTGCTCTAAACCAATGTCAGTAAAAGTCAATAATTGTATTTCTTGTGGAAAGCAAATGCCTCATAACTATTTTCATTCGTACTGTATTCCTTGCCTAGGCCCTGACCAAGACGTACGTTGCTGTCACTTTTGTGCCTTATTTAAACCACGAACTATTCGTCGTCGGTACATATTTGCTTCTAAATATTTTGGTACTTGGTTCAATTATCCAGATATGTCTTCAGTAAGCCACCCGACTACCGACATTCCGAAAAAATGCAAAGAAAAAGACAGAGACAGGCCGCCTAGGTCCAAAGCTGCCGATGATGCTTCTCCTAAGCTAGTCGTCAGTTCGCCGGTACTCAGTGAGGCGCTTTCGCTGCCCCTGCTACTTCAGATTCGCAGGCCTCTACTGAGACCCATTCAGAGTCCGGCATGCCGCGAGATGCTTCAACTGTGGAATCTGCGGATGTTTCTACGTTGGATGGGTCCGAAGCCGCTGTGCAGGCACCAGCTTCTGGGGGTGTATTCAGGCCTACTGACTTGCATATTAAACCAACGCCATCTTCTTCTTCTAGGCCTAAAACTCAAACCATGCCTAGGAAACCGATGCCCAGACAGCATGGTCAGGCCTCTATGCCTAAAACACAAATTATAAGAATAGCTGAAGACCTTATTACTGTAATCAGGGGGAGCCAACCTTCCCCCTCTAAGAGACCTGGAACTGAATTTGCTTATGATACTTCTGACCAGGATTCTGAAATTTCTGTCTCCTCTGATGACCAGGAATTACCCTTATCTACCTATGAGGATTCTGATGCAGAGTTCTCTATTCCCTCTGCTTCTCCTCCAGAGGATTTTTCTTTTGGTGAAACTGTGCATACTGTTAGGGAGCATTTTCACTGGGAAAACCAGGATTACTCTGATTCTAAAAAGAGGTTTAGAGATTTCTTACTCCTGCCCCAACACAGGCCTTTAGCTATCCCTCCTGTGCTGGACATTGTTGACGATGCCTTTTCGGAATCTAGCTTGGTCCCTGACTCTCTACCTCCTGCTCCCAGAAAACCTGATAGATATTACAGGGTTCCTGATTCCCAAGTTCCTTTTTAAAAATCCTACTGCGGATCCTGAGACCATTTCACAGGGACCCAAGGGCATTAACTACATCCACAGGTGCATCTGCAAAGCATCTGCCTTTACCCCCTCTGCTCTGCCAGAAATCCAAATACTACTTGTTCATACTTGCATTAATAATTCCAAAACCTACATACAACAAATATATTATTTGGAAGCATACATGAATGATGGCAAACAGAATTGTACTGATGTACTGATGTTGACAATGAGTATTTATTATTTATTAAATTGTAAGGTGATAACTTCATTTACCCCAAGCAAGCACTAGGAGTTAAAGGTACACACTCAAAAGACTTGTACTGGAGGGAATGAGTTAAGGCTACTACTGCCAAAAATCCTACCCCCTCTGCTAGAGATTCCAGGGCCCTGGATAGATGGGGTAAGAAGGTATTCACCTCTGCAACCTTGGCCATCAGGGCCTTAAATTGCCAGTTTCATATGTTAAAGTATCAGCAGCGTATTATTGGATTGCTTAAACAGAAAATGATGTTGATTCCTGATTGTGCTGAAAATAAGGATTTACAGGATTTAATGCATTCTGCTGAACAGGTTGGAAAACATACTTTGCAATGTGGTTTTGATTCACTAGAGGCATCTTGCAGGGCTGCTGTCACCGGATCTGTACTTAGAAGGCATGCTTGGCTTAAGGAGCAATCTTTGCTAGATCATGTTAAAACTAAATTGCTGGATGCTCCCTTAAATCAGGACCACCTGTTTGGCGACAAAGCAGAAGTAGTTCTTAAAAAGATGGAGGAAAAAGCTAAATCTATGCAAACTGTTAAAGATTTCTTTCAAGTGCAGCCTCCTAGATTTAGTAGGCATTGGCCCTCAAAAAATTGGTCCTTTCCTGCCTCTTCCTGGCCTTCTCAGTTCAAACCCAGAACCAGCAGAACACCCAGGCTTCAGTCCAAGGGTACGCACAGGACTAAGCAGTGGGGGCTCCCACTTCCAAATCAGGGAGTAGTAAGACTCCCCCCTATGGTAAGCTGTCTCAATTATTTAACTAAAACTTCCAAGCACTTCTCAACTGACTGCTCCTTTAGGGGGAAAGATTGCTCTGCAAGCAAAAAACTGGGAACTCATTACCCAGGACAAATGGGTTTTAAACAGTTTTCCAAGGATACAGATTTCACTTTCACACGTTACCAACCCCAAACGGTTGGCCAGATCTACCCCCAAATCAGTGGGCAGAGGCTCAAATGCAAGTGCTCTGTCTCTTAAGATTAAAGGCTATTCATACTGTACCAGAAGAGGAAAAGGGACAAGGATTCTACTCAAGACTTTTCCTGGTACCCAGAAAAGACAACTCATGGCGTCCTATACTGGACCTGTCTGTCCTAAACACCTTTTTGGTGATTCCAAAATTCAAGATGCTAACTCTTCACCAGTTGCTTCCCATGATAGGCAACACTGGATTTTAAAGAAGGCTACCTGCACATCCCAATCAGGGAATCTTGCAGAAAATACCTACTCTTTAAAGCAGGCTGCATGCAGTATCAGTTCTCTGCACAGCTCTTTGGCTTATCTACTGCACCCAGGGTATTCACAAAGTGCCTAGCTCCAGTCATTGCATTTTGCAGGCAAAGAAATATTCAAATATACCCATACCTGGACGATTATCTAATTCAGGCAGAAAGCCAGGACATACTTCTGAATCATCTGGCATTTTTACAAAAGGTGTTAACTTGTCTGGGGTACACCATAAACGAAATCACATCTGGTACCCTGTCAACAAATTATATTCCTGGGAGCAAGCTTGAACACAACTTCCCAGATGACTTTCCTCACGCCAGAGAAACAAATTCATTTGACAACTTACTTCAAACTAGTGGCCACAAAAACCCTGCTATCTGCAAGGCAAATATTGCAAGCCTTGGGGGTTCATGGCCTCGTGCATTCTACTAATTTCATATGCAAGACTGCATATGAGGAAACTACAATGGTATCTAAAAAGCCTATGGCGTCAACATTCTCAGGATCTAGAAGCAATGATTCTATCATACCTTGCCTATGGTTAGAATTCCTTTGGTGGGCAGAGGCCTGCCACCAAAACAAGGGGCTACAATTCACTCTACTCCCTGCCACCCAAACCCTAACAGTAGATGCATCAGACTATGTATGGGGGGCTCACCTGGCAGGGAAGTGCATTCAGGGCAAATGGAACCCAAGTCAAATGCACCTGCATATCAATCAAAAATAAATGTTAGCTGTACAGAATGTTCTGACAGCCTTCAAGGACCACATTCTTCCAGGTCAATTAATGGTAAAGACGGACTACACCACTGTTATGTGGTACATAAACATAACATGCAGGGGGGGGTACCCATTTTTACCCCCTCTGCAGACTAGCCATGGCCCTGTGGAACACAACCTTGAGCTACCAAGTGCCATCTACAGGCTCAATTCCTGCCAGGAAAACTAAATACACTGTCAGACGAACTAAGCAGAAATGTCATGGACCCACACAAGGAAACTGGAACCAAAGATTTTCAACATGTTGGTCAACAAATGGGGGATCCCAGATATAGACCTGTTTGCCTCCCCCCAGAACTACCAATTGGACAAGTTCTGCACAAGGACTCCCCACAAACAAGCTTGGAAAGTGGATGCTCTGTCCTTCAGCTGGAAAAATCTATCAGTTTATGCCTTTCCTCCTCTGCCTGTCCTCTCCAAAGTACTACTAAAGATTAAACAGGACAAACCAAGGATGATACTGATTGCACCAGACTAGCCACGCCAACACTGGTACCCCCCTTTGCATAGTGTGTCACAGCTGGCCCCATGGCACCTACCTCAGACCCCTACCCTGCTGTCTCAGCAGGAGAGCCATAATCTGCATCCCCCATCTTAAAATCCTGAACCTGGCAGCCTGGCTAATTACCTAATCTCTCCGTTACCATCCCTCATTAAACAAGTGTTGGATGTCATTTTGGAGGCAAGGAAGCCTAGTACTAGAAAATCTTATGCTGAAAAATGGAAAAGATTCTGTGCCTGGAACCCAACTCGAGGGATGGCCACAGCAGCACCCAATTTACCCTTAGATTCTTTAATACTTAACAGAGATGCTTCACAGGGGCCTTTCCTTTTCCTCCATCAAAATTCATGCCTCAGCCATTTCAGCTCATTACAACACAGAACTACCCCTATTTTCTCACCCATTGCTCAAGCAGTTCCTCAGAGTGGCCAAAAAACTTAAGACCACTCAGGAAAACCCCCAACTCCAGCCTGAGACCTTAATTTTGTATTGGAAAAACTCACCCTTCCCCCTTTTGAGCCAGCTGCAACTGCAGAGTTAAAACTCCTTTCTTGGAAAACAGCTTTCCTTTTAGTAATCACTTCAGCAATAAGGATGTCTGAATTACAGGCCCTTATGGCAGTGGAGCCTTTCATCATCTTTCATGCTGGCAGGGTGTCTCTCAGGACCAATCCCTGTTTTATGCCCAAGGTGGTATCTAGTGTGGCTCTTAATCAGTCCATTCATTTGCCAACCTTTGTTTTTAATCCACAGAACAAAGAGGAATAGATACTGCACTCCTTAGATGTGCACAGACAAGTTAGATTTTACTTGGACAGGACTAAACCTCAAAGGAAATCTGAACAACTGCTGGTGGCATTTGCTGCAGGGGCAGAGGGGAAGGCTATTTCAAAGCAAACCCTTTGTAAATGGATAGGCCATTGCATTCATTTCTGCTATAAGCACCATGGAAAACCTATCCCACAGAGGATTAGACCCCATTCAACCAGGGCTGCATCTACCTCTACAGCCTTTCTCAGAGGTGTCCCTACCAGAGACATCCTAGAAGCTGCTACCTGGAATTCTGTACATACTTTCACCAAGCATTACCATTTGCCAATTTTCTCTAAATCCAGAGCTGGCTTTGCCACTGCTGTCTTGCAGGGCCTTATAGCTGGTCCTAATGCTATCTAAATTCCTCCACCCATCCTTAGCTTTGGGAATCTACCCAAATGTGATGACTGCAACAGTGAAACACGAAGAACATAGTACAGTTGTGTACACTTACCATAAATGTAGATGTTAGAGTGTATTCACTGTTGCAGTCCTGGTTACCCTCCCTCCAGCCCCCTGACTTCTTTTGGCTATACCTCTATTCTCCTTTACTATACTTAAACGCTTTGTGTTGTATTTGCTTTTTTGTTGGAGGTATAACCATGTATATTTATATTTAACTGCTTCCCATTAAGGGGGGCACCTGACATCTGGGGCAAGAAAAACTGATGTAATGGCATCGGCTGCATGCTTTATACCCCTGACTACCTGACGTCATATAAGATGAGACAGCAACCGACGCATTATCCAAGACTTTGATAATCAGGCCGACTGAGGGCTACTGCAAGCAGATAACCCAAATGTGATGGCTGCAACAATTAATACACTTGAACATCCACATTTATGGTAAGTGTACACAACTGTACTTTTCAGCTGGGATTTTGAGTAGGGCAGTGATATCATTTGCTCTCCCTGATAGAATAATAGGTTTAATTAGGAGGATAAATGAAGGACTGGAAGCAAAAATTAAGATGGGAGGTTTCTTCTTTATCAAGCTATGATGATGAACTAAAAAATTCAACTAGTATTGATAATCAAGAAAGGTTAGCTTTATTCACTACAGATATTATTTTGTACTGTGGTGCTGCGGTGGCGTTGTCGCCTCACAGTAAGACGTCCTGTTGGATTCTCAGCTAGAGCGTCTTCTGAGTGTAGACATGCATGAATGGGCGTACCTTCGTTGAAGGTTGTGCATCAGGGCCGGCAACTCGGCACGTAAAAATCTACTGCCAATCATTAGCGGACCGGAGTTCCGCTGTGGCGACAACTAACCAGGAAAAGCCGAAAGACACAACAACTTTATGAACCCAGAAAATTATATTTCAGTGTAGTGGAACATTCTGAGACAGTTTCATCTTTTCTCAGGATATAAAGTAAATTTAGATAAAACAAAGGCTATAGCAGTGAACTATGTACCTGCACAGGAATTGGTTCAGCAATACCCATATTTATGGGTACATGATAAGAGATGTATTTGGGTGCAGGGAAAAAATGATTCTATTATGGCAACTAAGGCTTTATGAAAAGAGAAAATACAGTATAAAAACTGATAAGCTGGAAGCTCTTGATTATGGATATAGATAGCAAGGTACAACCAGTGAAAATGTTTCTAATCCCTTTAGTTTATATAATAGATCTGTTATATTTTTATCAACCAGAGGCAGAATTCTGGACTGTGATTAAAGAATGGAAAGAAATGGTCTCTGAGGGAAGAGTGCAAGAGTTAAGATTAATAAGTTGATTTACCCCATTGAACAAAGGTGGTTTAGGATTACCTGATTTGAGGAGATATGTTTTGAGCGATGCAGTTAAAGTTCATATGCATAAGACAAAGCAGAGGGTTGGTTATAAATCAAAATAGAAAGGGATGATAATGAAGGCAGTGAGGGAGAGTTCAAGAAGCTTTTGACTTTGGATGCAGGTCCTTAAGGAGAATATTATATTCATAAAATAGTAGAAAGCATTTTAAGAACTAAGCCAACACAGGAAAGAAGAAGAAAGGAGATTTTATCAACTGGAATGACCACAACCAGGGATGTAGAAAAAAGGCAATAGAGAGACAGAATTTACTGAAAAAAATTAGGAAAGGAACCAAGGTATTGGAAGCAAGTAAATGGAGAGGGAAAGGTAATATAGTTGGATTAGGTCAAGCAGGTGTTTGGACTGCAGATTAGAGACTGCCTCCCATACAGGGATTGATAGGGTATATACAAAGAAAAAGGGATAGGGGAGTGATACGTGTAAGTGTAGCTCAGTTATAGTTTTGAACTATGTCTAGAGCAAAAGGTGCTGTTAAAAGTGGGATAATTAGTAGACCATATAAAATATTGATGAATAAATATAAGATTAAATCAGTGGAGGTTAGAAAAGACAGGGAAAAGAGAATACAAAGGGAGGGTGCCTATATGGCTACTGAGAGTGTAGCAAAATCCAGAAAGCTTTGGATTTTTGTGTGGAGTTATTTGCATAGGTATTTTAAACTCTAGACAGACCTCGCATTTTTTCCTCAGATAGATGACAAAAGGCTGGAGGAGTGAGGTAACTGCAGAAATGTTTTTGGAGAATGTATTGAGTTGGCAGATTTTACAAATTCACCATATAGTTTTTTCTCTGAAATTTTGGAGAACAAATGACTGTAACTAAGGAAGTTATTCTTTTGAACTGGGGTACAGGATCTGAATTGCCAAAATTTGATGAGACTTTACTAAGTGTAATGTTAATGACTGCCAAAAAAAGCAATTATTCAAAAATTTAAATTATAATCTAAACCAACTGTAATTGGTGAATTGAATTATTGTAAAGAAAATAAAAGAAATGAAGACTGGATCTTGTATAAAAAGGAAAGAGCAAACAATCAAAATGCATAGAAATAAAATGAATTGGTTGGGCGTTTCTTGCAGAATAATGTTCAAGAGGAGTGAGGTTTTAAAAGTAGGCAAGAATTGAGCAATTTATATAACATTGTGTGAATTAGAATTGTTGAAAATAAAATATATATGTATAATGCATAAAAATGAAAACTGTTTGCTATGGTTTCTTTACTTTTCTGTTCCCATATGTGTACGTATTTTACTGTCTGCAATGTAATCATTTAATAAAGATGCTTAAAAAAATAACATTTATTTTTTCAAAAATAAATTTATAATATTTTTTCCTCAAAGGATCACTCCTGATTATTTTCGTAAAATGGGAAATATTTGTCCCTTCTGCTAGATTTCATTTTACTTTGGATTTCTATTATGACAGGACCTTCAAATCATTTTCATGCCCATTGTACAGACAGAGAGAAAAGCAGGATGTTGTCCACCCATTCTGCATTAATGAATGGCATGTAAGATGGAAGCTATTCTCTGCTCAATGGAGGGGCTTTTATACAAGGTGTGAAGAAAAAAATAATGAACTAGTTCTGGTGCCTGTTTGGCAATATTTTCTTGTTGGGATCCTTCTGCTAAAGCACAGACTTAGAAATGTATTGCTTTAGTGAATGTTATCACATGACCGTACTTTTATTTATTTATTTTTTTTACTGTGTTTAAAATGGACTTTTTCAGCAGGTTGAATAACAGCAGTAACTTTGAAATAATGCTAAACAGTGCTTACCTAAATGTGTAGTGTAATGTACTGATTTTGTTTTTTTTTTTTTTTATCTTTTGACAGGCATTTGAATGAAGCAGAGATTAGCACAGCTTCCTTTTGGCTGCGAATTACATTGGGTGCTACAGTGGCAGCAGTATTGGGATTTACACTCTATAGGATCCTAGTAAAACAGAAATAATAAACAGGCATCCATTTTGGAGTGATTCTTTAGTTCCTTGATTGCTGGACAGAAGCAGGAATTGAAGACAGGATACTAAGAAACTCTGTCTGCAGAGATTCATATTTAAAATGTGGCAGAACACATTGGGTTCTTCAATGTGTACCCATCTGAGCTGGAAAGCACTGCATGGCCAAGAGGAAAATGATCCCTAAGTATTTCAGCTTTGTGAACTGCAGCTTGTTACTGCCATTCTCTGAAGTCAAGCAGTGGAAAGTGTGAATGTTACCTTTTCTTATTTCAGTGAGAAGACATTGCACTTAATGAAATTTTCACCCAAGGAATATGAATAATGCGGAAAATCCATCTCGTTCTTTTAGCATTCAGATCACTGCCACTTTGTGATCTTCCAGAGAAGAAAGACTTATCTCTGTTGTGGTGAATACCTCAACAAGATGCACATAGTTTTTCATGTCCCAGGAATTAGGTTTTATGTAGCCAGCACCTCAAGGATTTCATTTTGAGACTTTGTGTTTGGGAGCATCTAATGCAAAAATCTTTAGTAATTTTTTTTACTTCAGGGGAAAGACATTGCTGCATGCAGTCTTGCCTGTGTGTTTAACTCAAAATTTAACAGCAATAAGAATTGCAGGCCTGATACTTCTTTAATTTCCCAGATGCTGCAAATAAATATCTGACTATTTTTACAAAACATTTTGTTCAATTGTTTTTTGAAAGGAGGTTTTTTCTTTACATCTACAGTATAGTAGCAATTCTTTATTTATACTCGTTTTGAAGTTGAAGTATTCCATATTCAGATTGCCGCATTTCATTCACATTTTCTAAACCAAGGGGTTGCGTAAAGAATACCTAATATATTGCTTCAGACTTTGTCTTCAGTATGTTCGATTTATTTCATTACCCTGCTGGGAATGAAATTTAAATGCAAGAAGAAAAAAATCCAGCAGAGAGTTATATAACAGCAATCATCCTTAAGGAGGTTCTGGATTATGCGGAAATTTAATTGAAGTGAAATTCTGATTTATATCCTTGGCTGCACCTCTGGTGTTAGCCACATCACATTTCAGCATAATCCACCTGATTAAAGGTCATTACAGTATTTCCCTATAGTTTATTATATTTATATGTAAAGTCTGAAAATGAAAATCACACCCAATATTACCTTATTATATCTGTATGGTGGACTAATTTAATAGTCAAGTAAAATGTTACCACATGTCCCTCCTCCTTTGGTCTAAGATTGGGTTTATCCTGTTTTTTTTTTCAGCTCAACTTCTGTTTCTCAGAAACCCAAGTCCTTATTGTCTGCTGTCATGTGGCATGCCACTGTAGGATAGCAGTCCTAACTCTTGAGTCCATTATTTCTCCTAAGCCAGTTTTCAGGTCTTGGTCCTAGTTATTGTGGAAGAAATCCCATGTTTGGTTCTTAAAACATTGAAGCCCAATAAATGTTTTGTGACTTCCAGATGAGGAGCCATGACCCACTCCATTCTCTGTTTGGTGGAGGAGCATGACTTGTACCACTGCTCTAAGTGACACAAATGCAACCCAATCATCTGTGGGAATAAGAGGAAAAAGCTGTTAGCCTCTCTCATTACATGGAGAATGGAGGGAATTGAAGTTGCTTTTCCAATAAGGGGATTAGTGGGAGATTTTATTGTATAACTCCAGACTTTACTGGAACACTGACAAAAGCTAGAGGAAGCCATAGCATTCTGAAAGTATGTCCATTTTTGACAGAGCCTCCTGATTATCATATTTCATTTCCTTGCCCTTGCTTAGAGAGTGTTTGTGTTTATGCCTGATGTCCAATTAATTCTCATGTTGCAGTATTCTTACTGTGAGATCCTCCACATCAGGTGACCCGAACATTGGCTCCAATGCAAAGCTCAAGCCTGGTTGCTGCTAGTGCGTGGGACGTCACACATAGGGCCATAAACCAGGGGCCTTAAATGTGACATCTGCACGCACCTGAGAACTTTTCTGCTGCAGTCGAACTTCAGGATCCCTTCGCTCCACTTCTTCAAGACATCTGAAGTTAAGTACCACGTTGGGGAAACCTTATTATTGTCTTTGCTTGAGCTTAGGTTGTTGCCTGTTTCCTTAGCCAATGTCTGTTAGGAAGAGGAAATGTAGATGCAGATGTCAAATTCCATACAAAGACTCCCATGAACTTTGCTTGTTCTGCTTAGGCAGGGAACACGACCATACCTCCTGTACCATCTGCCAGTCGTTTGTTCCCAAAACTCTCAGAAGTCATTTGGCTGACCTCAAGTTTATTCTTAGAGACCCAGAGGTTAAAAAGGCTAGCTTTACAAATGGATCCAGAGTAAGCCGACCAGGCATAATTGCCAAAAAAGAAGGCCAAAGTTTCTAAGCCTATCACTTCTGCCCCTCTGTCATCTGACGCCCCGCCAACCGCCGATTTAGGGATTGAGGGACGTCTGCCTGAACAGGCACTTTCAGCGGCTACCCTTGAGGAAGCAGCTTCCGAAGTACCAGTAGACACATCACTGGAGGTTATTCCGATGACTGCCAGCTTCGAGGGGGAACCAGGCTCCACCGGACGACCATCTGTGATCCAAGATTCCGAACCCTCACCCATAGGCCAGATCCCCGAAACTAGGCCCTCAGCTTCTGCCAAATCAACTCCTTTATAAAAGAAACAAAAGACTAAGCATTTGTCTGCTGCATCTAAGGATCAACCAGACTGGCAGTCCTTTTCACAGTCCTTGCTGCAGGCCTTCATAGCCCTTAGGCCTTCAGCATCCACAGCATCCACATTGCCTGTGCTAAGCCCTAGGCCTGCCTCAGCTGTCCATATCCCTCCTACCCTCTCCCAAGAGGAAGAAGCCTCATACTCCTCCTGTGATGAGTCAGTTACTGTCCTCCCAAATAGCTTCTCCCTTTCACTACTACTCCCCAGATGAGGATATCATTGAGGGAGACATTTGGAGAAACTATTACTAAAATGAGGGAGTACTTTAAATGGGATACAGCTCAGATGACTGAAATTTAAAGAAGATATTTTGAGCTGCTCTAGGTAAAATTACCCTCCTCATCAGCCATTCCCCTGGTGATTCCAGCATATCTAGATGCACTTGCATTAGCGTCAAAGAATCCTGATTCACAACCTCCTGCTTCCCAGAGAGCTTATAAAGGTCTTTGACGAGCACAAATTTCTTGTAAAGCCCCCTTTGGCGGACCCTGCATTTCTAGCTGTGGTCCCTGACAAGCAGTCTAGACTCATCCCTTCCTCATCGCTCTTGCCTTCAGATACGTGACTCCCCACACAAGACACAAATAGCATCAAAGCTGTCCCTGGCATCTCCGTTAGCCAGACACTCAATAAGGTGCAGCTATGATGCAGCTGAGGCCTCTGCAAGATCTGCAGCATCAGCTTCTGTTTTACACGGATGTCATGGCTCAGACTGTAGCCCCTGCCTGAAGACTTTAAAACAAAAATTTTGGACGCACCCCTGGATAATAAATCCTGTTTGGCCAACAGTCTGCTGACCTGTTTAAAAGCCTGCAGGAGAACAGCAAAGAACTCCAGGACCTGAAACACTTACTGGTCTCCCCAGTACCAGTATTTTATAGGAATTACTTTGCAAAGACCTCCTTTGCCAGGAGAGCCCCCGACCCAGCCACCTCTTCTTCCTCCAGACATAGAAGGGGGTCCAGGAAACCAACCTCCTCTAGGGCAGCCACATCTCAGCCCCCCAACAGGCAGCCCTTTCAGGACAGGAATAATAACGCATGACTGCCTCAACCACCTTCCCCTCTCATCCCGCCTCTCTCACTGTTTTCCCTGCTAGAAAGAAGTCACTTCAGACCACTGGGTCCTGGCAGTAGTGGAAAAAAGGATACTTCCTGTCTTGGCAGGAAAAACCCATTCCATTAGGCATCCCCTTCCCGCCAAAGAGCCAACTACACCTAATCCCACAGATTATCCAGGACCTTCTTGTTCAGGGAACCATAGAACCCGTTCCACCTGGCCAAGAAGGAAAAGGATTCTTCTCCAGGTTATTCCTGATACCGGAAAAGGGTTGCCCTTGGAAGCCCATCCTGGACTTACCTTCATAAACCTCTTTCTGAAGGTCCCCTCATTTAGAATGCTGTCCCTTCAAATCATGCTTCCGCTGTTGCCACCCAAAGCTTTCATGGCCACTTTGGACTTGAAGGAGGCTTACCTCCACACCCTTTTCCACCCAAACCACAGGAAGTACCTACACTTGCCTAACCTCAGCCATGGCCTACTGCAGGACCAAGGGCATTCAGATCTACCCCTTCCTAGATGACATCCTCATCCTTGCAGAAAGAGAAGACACACTCAAAAACCATCTGTTCTTCTCCATGTCACTGCTCCAGAGGTTAGGATTCACACACAGTCTTAAAATCATCATCCCTGTCCCTAGCACAGGACAAAACTTTCCTGGGTTACAGGATATGGACCAACCTGATCAAGGCCTTTTTCCCTTAGGACAAGGTAACCTCCCTGGTCAGCCACTTCCAGGCATCTGTCAGCCAGGCAATTCATGCACCTCCTAGGCTTAATGGCAGCCACTAGCCAGGTTACACATGAGGAAGTTACACTGGTACCTGAAGAATGTGTGGGCTCAACCCAGCCACCCACTGAATTCTCAGATACCCTTCCTTCCATGCCTAAACACAGAATTGAAGTGGTGGATTTAGCAGGTACAACTAAACACAGGCCTACCCCTGCAGCCCACCACTCCAACTCAACTAATGCACACACAGCTGCCTCAGATCTAGGCTGGGGAGCAGCCATGAATGGCCTCAAAGTAAAAGCCCTATGGAAGCCATCCCTCCAGAAAAAGCACATCAGCGTAAGGGAGATGACTGCAGTCCACCTTGCCCTGCAGGCCTTTCTCCCACTCATAAAGCCAGGCCGCTTACAAATCTTCACAGACAATTCCACTGTAATGTGGTACATCAACAAACAGGGGGAGACCAGGCTAGCAGTGCAAGCTTGGGAGTTAGCCTCTCAGAACAACATTTCACTGCAGGCAGTCTACATCCCATCCCAGGACAACCATCAGGCGAATGCTGTCAGTAGATCATTCTCTCTGCATCACGAGTGGATGTTGCACAGAGATGTATTCCTAGACATTGTCCACCAATGGGGCACACCTCAAGTAGAT
The DNA here is from genome assembly GCF_019279795.1 of Protopterus annectens. Lineage (NCBI taxonomy): Eukaryota > Metazoa > Chordata > Ceratodontiformes > Protopteridae > Protopterus > Protopterus annectens. Next base: position 248,478,893 of record NC_056746.1, on the reverse strand, counting down.
TTATTTGCCTCCCCAGAACAGACAACTGAAAACCGTCTGTGCCAAGGATCCCTCTCTACTAGCTTGGACAGTGGACGTCTTCACCATCTCATGGAAGGGACTGTTTCTGTATGCTTTCCCTCCCTTCCCTCTTATTCAGAAAGTCCTACTAAAAATCAGGAGGGATATGCCAAAAATCCTGTTCGCCAAGGCAGCATTGGTTCCTCCTACTTCAATCTCTTGCCAAGGGCAATCACCACAAGTTGCCTCACAAGGTGGACCTGCTCACACAACAGAAGGGATCTCGCATTCATCCACACCTGGAGATGCTTTGCTTAACCGTCTGGGTGATCAACTTTTAATTCCCTTCAGACACCAATAGATTGAGGACGTGCTATCTGTCCTGCAGGAGGCCAGGAAACCCAATACCATGAGATCCTACATCCTACGTTTCCAAATGGGAAAGGTTCACCAAATAGTGTCTCCAAAGGCATAGGGACCCCTTTCAAGAGGATGTTCCCTGAGTCTTAACATATGTGTGTGAGCTCATAAAATCAGACCTGTCGTATTCTTCAGTGAAGGTGCACTTATCTCTGCCTGCTTACCTCTGGAACCCCCTCTTCTCTCCAGATTGGATGTTAAACTATTCCCTTAAAAGGGTTCTGCACATTAGGCTACCAAACAAACCTATCCTGCCACCTTGGGACCTAAATTATGTCCTAGAAAAACTTACACTTGCCCCATTTGATCCAGCCAGCTCTGCCTCCCTACAGATGCGCACATGGAAAACAGTCCTTCTGCTAGCCCTTACCTCAGCCAGAAGGGTTTCAGAATTACAGGCGCTTATGGCATCTCCACCCTACACTGTCTTCCACAAGGATAGGGTGACTGCACACCAACCCCTCCTTCATACCCAAAGTGGTCAATGAACTATCATTAAACCAGTTCGTTCATTTACCCACCTTCTTTCTATCTCCTAAAAATGACAGTGAGAGAATACTACACTTCCTTGATGTCCCCAGACAACTAAGATTTTACTTGGACAAAACTAAGACCATCAGAAAGTCTAATTAGCTCCATGTGTCATTCCATCCCAGGGCCCTGTGCAAGGCAGTATCCAAGCTAACTATCTATTGCTGGATAAGGAAAACTGTCTGTTTCTGCTGTTCCTACCATGGGAAACCATTACCTTATAGGGTCAGGGCACACTATACAAGTACTGTAGCTTCTTATGGGACCTTCCTCAAATGCTTGGACACAACTTCCATCTTTGAGGCAGCCACCTGGTCTTCTGCACATACTTTCACAAAACATTACAAACTGGACCATATTTCCAGAGCCAGAGCAGGATTTGCAAGGGCTATCCTTCAAGGATTCCTAGAATCTGCCACCTCTTCCTCCACCCTTCCTCCTCCTTAAGCTGCAACATGAGAATAGAAGGATATAGAATAGTTGTGTAAAGTCTTACCATAACCATAATGTCATTCTTTTCATGTTGTAGTATTCCTTCCCTCCCACTTATCCCCCCTCATTACATTCTCCTGTCTAGAGGGCATTATGGGACACTGCCTAAACTTGGTCAGACTGAGCAGTTAGGTACATTTCACCTGTCTAGAGAACATCATTGGCACTACCTAGACTACGGTTCGACTGGGCAGTCAGTTCTGAGGTCTGTGTATGCAAACATCACATTTAAGGCCCCTGGTTTATGGCCTTGCTTGTGACGTCCCATGCACTAGCAGCAACCAGGTTTGAGCTTTTGCATAGGAGCCGACATTTGGGTCACCTGAGGCGGAGGATCCCCCAGTAAGAATACTACAACATGGAAGAGAAAGACATCTATGGTTATGGTAAGATTTTACACAACTATTCTTTCTTTCGTTCAGCAGATGATGGAGACTACAGGCTCCCAACTTCAGTGGTGAATTCCAAGAGATAGGCATTGTCCATCCTTCTGTTGGTAAGCTGCGGCATATTCAAGACTGTCCAGATCCCAGGGACTAGCCTCTTGAGTTGCCTGGCTGTGACATGTGGCTTGCTGGTGGTTGTTTGCAGTTGACAGTCCAAGACAAAGACTCTTACCACCATTTCTAATGCTTTAGATTCCATATTTGGTGACAAGGTGGCAGAATGCTGTGGCCTTTGGTTTAGTATCTAAAGCACTAAAGTCTAATAAGTATTCTAGCGGCTGTCATAGAGCCACAGGCCTCTCCATGGGGCATGAGGACACTTATTCATATTAAGGAGGGTCTACTGGGTCCTCCAACACGATGGTCTGCAGGTCAGGCTCTGTAACCATCAACATCAGGTGGGACCTGATTTTGTATATATATATATATATATATATATATATATATATATATATATGTGGGAGTAATCCAGAGGGGAACATGGCTTGATCTTGTATTGATAATAGGTCTTTCAAACAACTGCACTTCTATTGGTTGTAGAATAACTTCAGAATCTAGTGCCCATTTTTTGTCACCCATACCCATCATAAAGTGCCCAGTGTGGAGCTCTGTTTGGGTGGGGTGTCTTCTTTAAGTAGTCCTAGCATTCATAGCTTATCGCAGAGACATGTAAGGAAAAGGGAACCCTTCCCCATTAAAGCTTCCCAAGTTTATACTCCTGTGAAGAAACTCATGTTCATAAGGTCCACAATGGACTGATCTGTGCTGCTGGTTCCTTCCACATAGTTACATGCAAAATGAGCATCTGCAAAAGGAGAATTCTTGACCCCTTCCATGCAGTCTGTCAACAAGGATGCTGTGTGTGTGTGTCCATATATATGTATCCTACTGCTTCCAAGGAGGCAGATGTCCTCTCCAAACTCATGGCTGACTGGAGTGAAATTCTGATTATGCATCCAAAGCAGGTTCCTTTGTGAGATCTTCATTCCACCTCTAGGTCCAGGAGGAAAATTCTTCCCCAAGAAGTAAACTTGAAGTGTTTAGGTTGCCTTGGAGACTGTTACAATATTTACTTGTCAAACTTGTAGAGAGGTCACAAAGTCTGCCTTAAACAGTAGAAAGTGTTTACTCAAGATTCATGTAATTGACCTTTCCCTGTTAAAGATATTTCTGAACCTTTAGCTTTCTGTTCTTCACTTTACCCAAAGCATTCAAAAGCTGCATCCTGCTCCCTTCTCATACTGATTTTTGAAAGCTAACAAGTCTAGGGTGTATTTTTTTCGTTATACCCTGGGGTATCTTTGCTTTCTTCCCTAGTATCTGAGTTTCTTTGTTCAGTTCAAGCCTAAGTCCTGATGGCAATCAAAGCTGACTTCTGGACCTGTATTGATTTATTAATCATTGAAGTATCTGTTTTGACCCATATGAACTGGTATTGATGCTTCTGGTGTCGGGTATATCATTGACTTTAACTGTTTTGGTCAGTGCTGTTGCTGTCAGAACCACAATGTTCTCTGCCACAGTATACCAGGTACCAGATGCTCAACACAAGTGATAAGACCAGCCCTTTCAGTATTGATTTTGGGTCTGATCTATCAAGCTCTCTTGTCGTCAGCACCAAGTGTCTTGACATTGACATATTTTTCAACGTCAGTGGCTGTATTAGCATTCCTGCATTGGTTTTCATTAACACTTTATGCTCCATCCCCAGAGAGGGCAAGTAGTGTGCTAGAACAACCTACTGCTGAGCCCTCAGCCCTCTAGTTTGTTTTTCACCAAAAGGTCAGAGAGGATGTAGCCCCCTTTGGAACATCCCACCATCACATTTGCAGCCAAGAGGGTTTCCTTCCACCTCATGTAGACCCTCTTCATAGAAGAAACCTAGGAAGACACAGTGTAAGGTGAAGCACATTGACTCCTGTCCAGAATCTGTCACTTTTGATTTGGATGATGAGGAAGATACTGACATTCCTGAATACATCCTTCCTTTACAGAAGATCCCAACAGAAACCCTGTAAATCTGTTTAGCACTCTTCATGGGTGAATTGTTTCTTTGATTGATATCCTGAAGGCTACCGCAAAGCAGCTTGATAAAACCCCCATACAGCAGCCGTAGTCCCTAAAAAGGTCAGCTGTATCCTTTGGCTTCTCAGAAAAAAAGGTCTTTTGCCTTATTCTTAGCAAGAAAACCTAGACTATACAGATAAATATAAAAGAAAAGTACAATATAAGTAATTTATGGATGACCTGAAAAGATGTTATATTGAAATGAGAAACAACAAAAAAGGAATTAAAACACTGCCAAAAAAGAAATAGGCACATTTTGGTGAAGTAGTTATGAAGATCCTGTTGAACATAACAAAGATGCTGAATGGATAGAAAAATTGTAAGAAGCAGTAAGGACTTCTCTAATATAGAGAATATGAAATGGGATGAAGTAATGGCCAGAGAAACTCAGACAGAAATTAAGAGCAGCTCCTAACTGGAAAACCTCAGGCCCAGATATGCAGTACCTAACTTCTGGCTAAAAGCATCAACATCATTGCGGAAAGATTTAGCCTTGAGTAAGAATTACTTGTAAGCGCATCCTGAACAGACACCAAACTGGTTAACAACCAAAACAATGATACTGCTCCTTAAGACTGAATCTGCAAGCCATCCTAAAAAGTGTGGAACAATAACTTGCCTGTCAACAATATACAAGCTGTGTACTTGAACTGATGCAGACAGAGTTTATAATAATTTAGAAAAAATCAATTATGGCAATAGAACAAAAGGGTAACAAAAGAAAGTTAAACAGAACAAAGGATCATTTGTGGATAAAATAGCCATAATAGAGAATTGCAAAAAGGGGAAGAATCTATGTTTTGGCATGGATAAATTACAAACAAGCACTTGAAAGCATTCGACGTTCGTGAATTAAGGAATGCTTACAAATTTGCAAGATACACCCTGTATTGATCCATTAAGTCATAGTGACCATGAACTGTGGCAAACCACGTTGCAACTGAACCATGATGAAAAGCAAATTATTATCCCAGGGATACAAATTCAAAGGGGAATATTCCAGGGTGATTCTTTGTCACTGTTGCTATTTTTGTCTTGCCCATAACCCATTAAGCTGTAGACCTATACAGATTAGATTGTGGTTACAATTTGGCTCCCAGAAACCAACTTGTTTAAAGACAGCTCCTCTACTTTTTGTAGATGATTTAAAATTGTATAGTTCAACAGATAAGGAGTTGATAGCACAGCTACAAATGGGAAAACTTTTCTCAGATGTAAGAATGTTTTCTGGTCTTGATAAGTGTGCAATAGCAACATTTAAAAAAGGAAAGTGGCAGCACCAAGAAAATGAAGAAATTATTCTAGGGCAAGAATGTTAGTAACTTGAGTAGGCGGGAGTGTATAAATATTTCAGACTAGATGAAGGATCAGCATGAACAAAGAATACTGAAAAGACTAATATTGAAAACTGCCTTGACATCTAGGAATGAAGTCCAAGCTATAAATCATTTTGCTGTTCCTGTTCTTACAGTTTTGGGATGATTGATTGGCCCCAAAATGTATTGGATAAGTTGAACAGGAGAACAAGAAAAATGATTCATATTTATCAGATGATATATCAGTGCATACCAAGATTAACTATTTCTTGCTCTGAAGGAGGTATGGGCCTCCTTGAAATTGATTACATGTATCAATCTGCGATCGTGGGATTCGGTACATATCTTCTGACCTCACCAGATCTAAACATAGTGAAAGGTTCAATGATGTGTAAGATGACATCCTTGCTTAGTTTAGCAGAAGCTTTTTGGTGTGAAGTGGGAATGGGAATCAGAGTAGAAGAAAACGAAAATCAGACGGCAAGTGAATGTGCCAAAAAACAAAAGAAATAATATAAGAAGAATCAGATGAGAAAGAAAGAAAATTGGAAAATCTTTAAATATTGTGGGAAATACAGAAACCTCCTGGAACAACCTCATGTTGACCGAGATTTGCTGAAGAAATGATTTGCCTGTAAATTATCTGAAAAACATCCAAACTAAAGGGTAAGAAGGTCACACAAACCATTCAGCCAAAACTACAAGGAGGATAAGCCAAGATAGTCTTTATTGCATAATACCTTTTACCTCCTGTAGTGTAGGCCTGTGGAATATATGAAAATGACTCATTAAGGCTATACCAGTGTTTCAGCTACATGGCTTCTGAATGCCCGTGACTTTTTACTACTTAATTCTTTATTTAGTACATTGAGGCCAGTGAAGGCAAACCCCCACTACCTGTAAATAGCCATGCTTTGGCCTTTTTCTGACCTCATCATTTGCATATATCACATACGTAGTAGCTGAAATAATATCTCTCCTTTTTTATACTTCATAAACATTAATATCCAAAATAGATGTATTGGCATTAAGTATACCGCAGACATACCTCTGAACCTTCCCATATTTGCTCGAAAATCTCAAATTTCCTCTGAAAGTAATGGAGTGCCAGAAAATTCTGAATTGCCTCTTTAAATTACCATCTCTTAATCCATTTATTCTTCTCACCTGCCACCTCATTATCAGCCCACACCCTTAGCCATGATGTCAAATGTTATAACTTCAGTAGAACAGTTACTGTATGTGAGATAATGTGATTCATGGTGATTGTGAGGGAACGGAGTAAATGGAAGTCCAGAGTAAAAGGAGAAGTCACTTGGAAAAGGAGTAGGAAGTCGCCTGAGGCTGAATTGGGTGGATTCAGAAATTGGATTCTTAATCTGGTGTTCATCATTAGATCACTTTTGTAGCATAAGCTGTGTAGGGCATATCCTGGCAAGGATTTGAGTCCAGCCAGTATTGAAAGCTTTTGAGGGACTTCCATTTGTCCATATTTACAAGGAGGCAAGAGGGCCTGCCAGCGTAAAGACAGATGTGCAGGCATCAAAATTCATATTCTTGCCATTGAAGCTACCAGCCAGACTCTGCATCTGTTATGTCTTCCGTGGTTCAGCAGTCATTGTTTTATTTGAAGAAATTTGGCTGATAAAATGTATTTATCTATCCATCTTCGTTTATCTTTGTTTACCAGTAAAGTATGACTGGTATTGATCCTATTTTCAAAGGAGCCCCAGGGAGAAATACTCCACAGTTACTACAGATATAAGTACAGAGAACATTTCAAAACATATACATAAAGTAACATAGTAGAAATGATCATTTGCTGTTAAATAAAGTCATAATGGAGAACTGTAAAAAGGAGAAGAATTTAAGTATGGCAAGGCTTGACTACAAAAAAAAAGTTGCCAGTATCCCACATTCATGGATAAAAAGAGTGCTTGAAAATGTATAAGATACACCCTACAGTGATAGAGTACATTACAGTGACCAGTAAACAGTAGCAGACTACTTTGCAATTAAGCCATGATAAAAGACAAATTGTTATCCCAGAGATAAAAATTCAAAGGGTGATATTCCAGGGTGACTCTCTGTCACCGCTGCTATTCTGTTTTGCCCTTAACCCATTAAGCTGTCTAACAGCTTAGGCCATGGCTATAACTTGGCTTCTAGAAAACAACAAAGTGTAAAGATTTCTCATCTTCTCTTTGCCGATTATTTAAAACTGTATAGCCCATCAGATGAGGAACTGAAAGTACAACCGCAAGTTGTCAAAACTTTTTCAGTTGATATAAGAATGTCATTTGGTCTTGATAAATGTGAAAAGCAACCTTTATATCAGGAAAACTGCAGCAGCAAGAAAACATCAGTTTGGGACAAGAATATGATATAAAAGAACTTGAGCAAGAGAGAGTGTGTATAAATACTTGGGAATTTATAAAGGATCAACAGTAAAACATGAACAAATGTGAATAAAACTTAGTAAGGAATACTTTAGAAGACTTAAATTAATCCTGAAAACAGCATTGACATCTAGGAATAAAATCCAAGCTATAAAACAATTTGCTCTTCCTGTCCTAACTTACGTTTTGGAGTGATTGACTGGCCCCAAGTTGGATAGATTAGCTAGAAAAACAAGAAGGATGCTTCATGCTTACTAATTGATTTATAAAAATCAGTGCGTACCAAGATTATATATTTCCCGTTCTGAAGGAGGGATGATGGACCTCCTTGAAATTTATTACATGCGTAGATCTGCAATCATGGGACCCCACACATATCTGCTGACCTCACAAGACCCAAATGTAGTGAAAGTTTTGAAACAGGAGAATAAGTCTAAAATGCCTTTCCTGCTTAAGCTAGCAGAAGCATATCCGCATCAGGCAGGAATGGAAATCAGGCAGTAACTGAATGTCTCAAAAAACAAAAGAAAGAATATAAAGTTAAGGACCAGATGAGAAGGCAAGAAATGTGGAAAATGTATAAATATATTTGCAAGTGTAGAAAACTTCTGGAAGAACCTCATGTTGATCAGGAACAAACACAGGAATGGTTAAGGAGAGGCAAATTTAAACCAAGAGATGAAAGGTTAATATTGGCAGCAGAAGACAGTGGACTCCATGCACATTGGTTTACAAAGTCCATTGAACATGTGGAAGAAATGTAGGTCTTGTAAAGGAAAATTGGAAACAGTTGCACACCGTGTTGCTGGCTGTGACATATTAATGGCAGGAGGGACTGTATACTGTGAAAGGCATAATAATAATGTGGCAAGACTGTTGCACTGGAGATTGTGCAAACATTATGGTACTGAAATACCAGAAAAACACTGGAAACGAGCCACAAAGCATCATAGAAAATGATGGTCTACATCACATGGGATCATCCATTACCAACAGTTCAAAAGATAGATGCTAGAGACCATATATTGTGGGCCATGAAAAGATGATAAAAGTAGCACTGATCATTGAAATCACCACACCCAGTGACTACAGTGTCTTGCATACAGAGAGACACAAAGACATAAAATATCAGTATTTGCAGGCAGAAACTAGAGCGATGTGGAAGAAAGATACTCAGATAGCTGCAGTAGTAGTGAGAGCAATAGGTTTTATAAAAAAGAATCTACAATTGTATATGTTGCCAATACATGTAACTCCGTACAAATTGCAGGAGGAGTCATTACTGAGCACATTGCAGGTGCAGCGAAGAGCACTTCTGGCTGACATCAAAGACTGAAACAATACTAATTACATGAACTTTGATCGTACTTTGACTTAGGAATGTGGTCCATTCCCGTCATGCTATTAGAAACCCAGAAGATCTGGAGAAATTAAAAATAGTTTTTCACTGTACAATGAAGAGACCTGTACAGTTTTTACAAATAAAAAATACAGACAATATTCACTTTACATATGTGTATTAAAACATTGTGACACTTATCATTATGAATCAGATATGCATGTACATTAAAATTCTTTGTACAGTTTAGGATCTACAGTTGAAATTAAATGGTATGTACTGAAACTGAATATGTACAGTTACTAGAAAGAGAGAGAGATATGTTTGGCTTATGCTAGAAAAATTGAGGTTATGTCATTTAAGTACTATAAAATAGTTTTCAAGAGTGAAGTAAGTAGGTTAGAGTTTGTACAGGTGGTTGCAGTTGTAGATGTTAGTATGATTATTTTAGTAAAAAAATATAGTATGCAGTGGAACATGAGACAGTGGTACAGATACATAGATGTCAGGTGAGATGGGGGTGGGAGGGTGGACATTTATGGCCTAGAAGGAGATTAGCTATGTTTGAGAGGGGGAAACTGTTTACTAGTATTTATGTACTATCCTGGAGATGTTCTTCGTCTTCCATTGCTGCAGTCCTTACTATTGGGTATAGTCCGCGTCCAGTCGGCCCGAATACCAGAGTATAAGGCTGACGTCGGTCAGGGCGCATTAGACTGACGTCAGTACGTCAGGGTACTAATGCGCATGACCGACGTCATATCCTCAGTCTTTTTTGCCGCATGGTCCGATGCAGAAGCAGTTTTGCGAGTGCAGGTTGGCGTTCTGAAATATTTCGAAACCGGAGTTTCAGACCGAAACAGAGTTGGCTAAGTACCCGTTGGGGAACATTTTGGTTTTTCTTGCCTCAGTATTTTACGGATGTCAGAAAAAGTGAATAACTGTATTTCTTGTGGGAAACAGATACCTCATAGGGATTACCATACCTTGTGTATACCTTGTTTAGGGCCTGAGCACGACGTTGTTGGTTGCCGCTCTTGTGCTAGGTTTAACAAACGCACTATTAAGAGGAGGTTAGACTGTGCCAGGTTAGTGTTTGGGAAGCGTTGCAATTATAAAATGCCGCCGGATGCTCCGGCGCCCGCAAGAAGCGCAAGGACAAAACAGTGAAGCCTAGGGTTGATGAACCGGCAGTCCCGGACGTCGGTTCTTTAGAAGGCTCAGTGGAGCCAGAGGTTTTGCCAGGAGTTTCCATGGAGTCTCAGGCAGAAACTTTACTGTTACAGGATGTGCCTTCTCAGGAGGTAGGCCAGGCTGAGGGGGCTTCTCAGGTAACTGTTCTTCCCTCTCTTCCCAAGGTAGTTAGAGCCTCTCCTTCTGTTGCCAAAACTTCTTTGAGAGGTAGGCCTAGTTCAGCTTCAGTGGGGGCTTCTCCTAGCATTTCGGGTTCTGTACCTAAGAAACATATGCTTAAAATGGCAGAAGATTTGATTACTATGATTAGAGGTTCTATGCCCCCGCCTGATAAGAGGCCTAGGGTGGACCCGGAGTTTGATAGTTTTGAACAGTGTTCAGAGGCTTCAGAGTCTTCTGCGGAAGACTTACAGGAGTATCCTACTTATTCTGATTCTGATGTGGATGATTCCACTCCTACAGCTTCTCCTCCTGAGGATTTCTCATTTTCAGAGACTCTGCATTCCATGAGGGAGCACTTTAAATGGGAAGGCCAGGATTACTCTGATTCCAGGAAAAGGCTTAGGGAATTCTTGTTTTTGCCCCAGCATAGGCCCTTAGCTATTCCTCCTGTGTTGAATGTGGTGGAAGATGTTTTTGCAGAGGCTTCCCTGAATCCTGACTCTTTGCCTCCTGCTCCTGTTAAGCCTGATAGGTATTATAGGGTGCCCGAAGCTCATAAGTATTTGTTTAAGAGTCCTAGGGCGGACCCAGAAACTATTTCACAAGGGCCTAAAGGTGTTAAGGCTTCTGTGGTTAAAAATCCTGTTCCCACTGATAAAGAGGCAAGGGCCTTGGATAGGTGGGGAAAGAAAGTGTATACTTCTTCCACTCTAGCCATGAGGCGTTGAGTTGTCAGTTTCACATGCTAAAATATCAGAATTATCTCCTTTCACAATTAAAATCTAAGGTGGATGCTTTGGCGGAAGGTATTGAGTGTAAAGAGTTGCTGGACTTGGTTCATGTGTCTGAGCAAGTGGGTAAGCATTCTTTGCAATGTGGTTTTGATGCTGTACAGGCCTCCTCGAGGGTGGCTGCTACTAGTTCTGTTCTTCGCAGGCATGCCTGGTTGAAGGATCAGAATTTAGCTGAGCATGTTAAGACAAGGATTTTGGATGCTCCTTTACAGTCTGATGTGTTGTTTGGATCGCCTGTGGAAGCAGTTTTAAAGAAAATGGAGGACAAAGCTAAGTCTATGCAAACTGTTAAAGATTTTTGCAGGTGCAGCCACCGAAGTTTAGTAGAAATTGGCCTGCTAAGGGGTGGACATATCCTGCTTATGATTCCCAGTCTAGGGGTAGGTCTAGACGTGGTAGGGGCAGGGCTCAAGGTTCTTTTAGGCCTAGAACAGGGAGTTCACCTGCTCAGACTTCTGGTGAGGGCAGGGGTCAGTCCTTTCGTAAACAGACCCAATGACCTGTCTTTTCAGCTGCCAGTAGATTCTCGTCTGGCAGCTCCTTTGGGAGGAAGACTGTCTCTTTTCAAAGAAAATTGGGATTTAATTACTCAAGACAAATGGGTGTTGGATATCATTCACCACGGTTACAGATTTTATTTCCATACAATGCCCCCTTTCAAAGGCATGCCAGACGTTCCTCCTCCACAAAGAAAGGAGGCTCACAAGCAAGTTTCTCAGTTACTCCAGATGGGGCCATTCAGCCAGTCCCTGTATCAGAAAGGGGCCTAGGATTTTATTCTCGCCTGTTCCTAGTACCAAAGAAGGGGAACACGTGGAGACCAATTTTGGATTTATCTCTCCTCAACACTTTTCTGGACATTCCCAAGTTCAAGATGTTGACGTTACAACAGCTTTTACCTCTGCTGGGCAAAGATCACTGGATGGTAACTTTAGATCTCAAGGAAGCTTACCTTCATGTGCCTATAAGGCTAAGTTGCAGGAAGTATCTGCGGTTTCGAGCTGGAAATTCTCATTATCAGTTCTCTGCATTGCCCTTTGGCTTATCTACTGCGCCCAGAGTATTCACAAAGGTTCTGGCTCCAGTGATAGCTTACTTCAGGCTTCAAGGAATTCAAATCTATCCTTACTTGGACGACTGCCTGATTCTGGCTCAAGAAAAGGAAGACCTTCTACAGCATCTGGAATATGTTATAGCAGTGCTAAGATGCCTAGGGTATTCTGTGAACGAAATAAAGTCCAGTCTAGTACCCTCTCAAGACATGTGCTTTCTGGGTGTGAGACTGAATACAGCAGCCCAGATGGCCTTTTAACCCCGGACAAACAAAAGAGTCTGTCACTTTACTTCCATCAACTATCTCAGCAGTCCGTGCTGACTGCAAGGACAGTCCTTCAAGCATTAGGGTTCATGGCATCTTGTATTCTGGTGCTTCCCAATGCCAAACTGCATATGAGGAAGCTACAATGGTATCTCAAAAATGTTTGGACACAGCACTGCCAGGATTTGGACACTGTCATTCAAATAATACCTTGCCTTCAAAAAGAATTCTTGTGGTGGGCTCAGGAATGTCACCTAAACAAGGGACTCTCTGTGACCCGGCCAGAGGCAAGTCAGATTTTAAGGACAGATGCCTCGGACATTGCTTGGGGAGCTCATCTAAATGGAAAGTGGATACAAGACAAGTGGCCTGCCAGACTACAGCATCTACACATCAACATGAAGGAGATGTTAGCAGTCCAGTTTGCATTAATGGCTTTCAAGGAGTTACTTCTTCCAGGGCAGGTGTTGATTCTAACAGACAACACAACTGTCATGTGGTACATCAACAAGCAAGGGGAACACATTCTTATCCTCTATGCAGGCAAGCAATGATTTTATGGGAGACTGCTAAGCTTGCAACTAACTCTTCAGGCAAGGTTTCTGCCAGGAGCACAGAACTCCTTAGCAGATGTGTTAAGCAGACAAATCATGGATCCCCACGAGTGGAAACTGGATCTTCATGTATTTCAGAAATTGACAGTGTCATGGGGAACTCCAGACATAGATCTGTTCGCTTCTCCACTAAACCACCAGCTGCCAAAGTATTGCACAAAGGGGTTTCATCACACAGCTTGGAAAGTGGATGCTCTGTCTTTCAGTTGGAAAAACCTTCATGTGTATGCCTTTCCACCTCTGCCTCTTCTTCCAAAGGTACTATTAAAGGTCAGACAAGACAGGCCAAGGATGATTTTGATAGCTCCAGATTGGCCTCGGCAACACTGGTACCCACTACTACGGAGTCTGGTAAAGAAGCCTCCATGGCCTTTACCTCTGATTCCTCATCTGTTATCTCAGAAGGACGGTCATCTGCTCAATGTCAAGCTTCACTCTCTTCATCTAACAGCCTGGCATATTCTGTGTTGAAACACAGCAGGTCTCAACTTCCTCAACAAGTTTTAAATGTGATTATGGAAGCTAGAAGACCTAGTACAAGGAGAGTGTACGCAGAAAAATGGAAGAGATTTTTATTTTGGAGTACAGCAAAGAATTTGGAGATTTCAGAGCCTAATTTGAGTGTGGCTCTTCAATATCTTACTGAGTTATTGGACAAAGGTTTGTCCTTCTCTTCCATTAAGATTCATGCTGCAGCAATTTCAGCTCACTATGATTGTGACCCACCTTTGTTTTCGCATCCTTTGTTCAAGCAGTTTCTTAGAGGGCAAAGAATATAAGACCCCACGTAGAGCTCCTACTCCTGCTTGGGATCTCAATTTTGTGTTGGAAAACTTACTCTACAACCTTTTGAGCCTGCAGCTACTGCTGAATTGAAATACTTGTCATGGAAGACTGCTTTTCTGTTGGCTATTACTTCTGCAAGAAGGGTGTCTGAGTTGCAGGCCCTTATGGCAGTAGAGCCCTTTTGATTTTCCATAAGGATAGGGTATCATTACGTACTAATCCTTCCTTTATGCCTAAGGTGGTTTCTAGTGTGGCTTTAAACCAAACTATTCATTTGCCTACTTTTATGCAGACCCTCAAAATAAAGGGGAAAAGATTTTGCACACTTTAGATGTACACAGGCAATTGCGTTATTATTTAAGCAGGACTAAGGATTTTAGGCAGTCTCAGCAGTTGTTTGTTTCTTTTGCTTTGAGTTCACAGGGCAAGCCTGTGTCAAAACAAACTATTTCTAGGTGGATTGGCTTTTGCATTGCATTTTGTTATTCCCATCATGGCAAGGAGATTCCAGCTGGGATTAGGCCTCATTCCACTAGGGCTACTGCCACTTCAACAGCATTTCTAAGGGGTGGCAACTAAGGATATTTTGGAAGCAGCTACTTGGAGTTCAGTGCATACTTTCTCTAAGCATTATCACCTTCCTATCTACTCTAAGTCTAGGGCTGGTTTTGCCACAGCTGTTTTGCAAGGCATGTTGTCAGCTCCTACATCTTTATGATTTGCCAGCCTCCCTTACCTCTGCTTTGGGATTCTACCCAATAAAGGACTGCAGCAATGGAAGGCGAAGAACATAGTACAGTTTTGTACCTACCATAAATGTAGATGTTCGAGGATTCCATTGCTGCAGTCCAATTTACCTCCCTCCTTCCCTCTGTGTTTAGGGGTGGTTGTGTAGGTGAGTTTACATGCTTATATTTTTGTATATATTCTTGTATATATTGCACATGTTTTTGGTGCAGGTATTTTGGGACTTGTCTTTCTAGGGTCTTCTGACATCTGGGGCAAGAAAAGACTGAGGATATGACGTCGGTCATGCGCATTAGTACCCTGACGTACTGGCGTCAGTCTAATGCGCCCTGACCGACGTCAGCCTTATACTCTGGTATTCGGGCCGACTGGACGCGGACTATACCCAATAGTAAGGACTGCAGCAATGGAATCCTCGAACATCTACATTTATGGTAGGTACAAAACTGTACTTTGTGCAGGAGCAAAGCCAGTTATCTAATAAGTCTGCACCAAAAACCACAGTAACACCCATGAAGACAGTCAACAACTACGAATACTTAGCGCAAAAGTACATGTTCATTGTGTTACACTGCTGCAGTCATTACACTTGGGTTATCCTGCCGTCAGGCAGTCCCTCAGTCGGCCAGAGTTCCAAAGTCTTGGTCCGGCATCGGATGCTGTCGCTTCTTCCCTGATGTCAGTGCGCCAGGGGTATATAAGATGCAGCCGGCACCATTTTCTTCAGTCTTTCTTGCCGCGCGGTGCCCGAAACAAAAGCAGTTCGCAAGTGCCGGTCGGCTGACTCTGGAGATTTTCGATCCGAATCCAGAACCGAAGTCTTCTGCAAAGCTAAGTACCCCGTTGGGGAAATTATTTCTTGCCTCAGACCGATGTCAGTAAAAGTTAATAATTGTATTTCTTGTGGGAAGCAAATACCTCATAAGGATTTCCATTCTTATTGTATCCCATGCCTAGGCCCAGACCACGATGTCACAGGTTGTCAGTTTTGTGCTAATTTTAACAAGTGCACTATTAAACGTCAGTTTGATTTTGCCCAACATTATTTTGGCAGAAAATTTAATTACACAATGCCGTCGGAACTACCAACGACCGGAATACACAAAAAGCGCAAAGACAAGGACAGGCATCTGAGGCCCAAAACTGACGATGAAGCCTCTTCTAGGCCAGTTGCCAGTTCTCCAGTTTTCAGCGAGGTGACTTTGCAGCCCTTGATGATCGCTTCCTTGGAACCACAGGCCACCTCTGACTCCCACAGGGAGATGGCTGGGCCTTCGGATACACCAGATTTACAACCTACCGAGACTAACCCTTCAGAGGGATCCGGAGTAGCTGAACAACCCGCAGCTTCAGAGGGTGTTTTCAGACCTACTCCGTTAACCATTAAATCTTGTGCTAAGTCTAAAACCCCTTTAAAATCAAAGAAAACTTCTACATTCACCAGGACAGGCCTCCATGCCTAAGAAACAAATGCTCAAAATGGCCGAAGACTTAATTACTCTGATCAGGGGGTCCCACCCTCCTCCTGATAAAAGGCCTAGACAGGATGCAGACTGACTCATCTGACCAGGTGTCCATCTCTTCAGATTCATCCTCAGACCAGGGATACTCTTTACCCCCTTATGAGGATTCTGATGCTGAGGAATCAATTCCTTCAGCCTCTCCACCAGAGGACTACTCCTTTGGGGAAACCTTACATACCATGAGGGAGCATTTCCATTGAGATGGCCAGGATTATTCAGAATCCAAGAAAAGGCTCAGAGATTTTCTTTTATTACCTCAACACAGACCCCTTGCTATTCCGCCAGTGTTAGATATTGTGGACGATGTGTATTCTGAATCCAGTTTAAACCCTGATTCTTTACCTCCTGCTCCAGTTAAGCCAGACAGGTACTACAGAGTCCCTGACTCTCACAAATTTCTTTATACAAGCCCTGTTGCTGACCCTGAAACTATTTACCAGGGTCCCAAAGGGGTAAAGACCTTTACAGCAAAAAATCCAGTCCCCTCTGACAGAGATTCCAGAGCATTAGACAGATGGGGGAATAAAGTATATACATCTGCAACTTTAGCAATGAGGGCCTTAAATTGCCAGTTTCACATGCTTAAAATTAAGCAATATTTGATGTCTCAGTTGAAACAAAAAATGCTTCCAAATTCGGATCTTCCTAACTATAAGGAAATGCAGGATTTATTGCATGCAGCTGAACAAGTAGGAAAATATATTTTGCAGTGTGGTTTTAATTCATTAGAGGCCTCCTGTAGAGCAGCAGTTACGGGGTCTGTCATTAGAAGACATGCTTGGTTAAAAGAGCAGACTTTACCAGGTTAAAGCAAAACTATTGGATGCACCTTTGCAGCAGGATGTTTTATTTGGAGTTGAGGCAGAAGAGGTATTAAAGAAAATGGAGGATAAGGCAAAATCTATGCAAACAGTGAAGGATTTCTTACAGGTTCAGCCTCCTTGATTTAGCAGAAATTGGCCAACAAAGAATTGGTCCTTTCCAGTTGCAGACAGACCTCAGAGGGGCAGATACAGACGTCCAAGAGGCAGAGGACAACCACAAGGTTCTTACAGGCCTCGACAATGTGGTGCTTCAACCCAGAAAGAAGGGGAAGACAGGCATCAACCTTATAAAAAACAGACCCAATGACTTCCCACTACAGCTGCCAAACACTTCTGTCTTGGCAGCCCCCTTGGGGGGAAAACTGGCACTTTTCTGTCACAATTGGCATATGATCACCAAAGACAAATGGGTTCTCAATATTGTATCTCAAGGTTACAGGTTCCACTTTCACACCCTGTCAAGGTTAAAAGGAATGCCAAATCTGCCACCAAATCAATGGGCAGAGGCTCAAAGACAAATTACAGCACTCATGGACATGAGAGCTTTTCAAAAGGTACCAACACAGGACAAGGATTTTACTCAAGACTCTTTCTGGTTCCCAGAAAGGACAAAGCCTGGAGGCCCATTCTGGATCTTTCTTCTCTAAACACTTACCTGGATGTTCCAAAATGCTGGCACTACAGCAGCTTCTTCCCATGCTGGGCAAGAAAGCTTGGCTCGTAGCTTTGGACCTCAAGGAGGTATACCTGCTTGTCCCTATCAGACAAAACTGCAGAAAATACCTCAGATTCTTAGCAGGCTCAATGCATTACCAATTCTCTGCACTGCCCTTTGGCTTATCTACTGCACCTAGGGTCTTTACAAAATGCCTGGCACCAGTAATTGCAGTTTGCAGACAAAAAGGAATTCAAATGTACCCATACTTGGACGACTGCCTTATTCAAGCAGACAGCAAAGACATTCTTCTAGAGTATCTGGCGTTTGTAAAAAGATTGCTAATTTGCCTAGGGTACACAGTAAATGAAAAGAAGTCAAAACTAGTGCCCTCACAAGAGATAATATTCCTGAGTGCCAGCTTAAATACAATGGCCCAGATGGTTTATCTCACGCCAGACAAGCAAGTACAACTGACTCAATATTTCCAATTGATGGCAACAAAGACCCAACTCGCTGCAAGAAAAATTCTGCAGGCATTGGGTTACATGGCATCTTGCATACTACTAATTCCGTATGCCAGACTGCATATGAGGAAACTACAGTGATACCTAAAGAGTGTCTGGTCTCAACACTGTCACAGTTTGGAAACAGTAATACCACTTATTCCTTGCCTTCAACAGGAGTTTCGATGGTGGGCTCAAGCCTATCACCTCAACAAGGGACAGATTTTCACTCAATCCACAGCCAGGCAAACACTGACAACAGATGCTTCGGATTATGCCTGGGGAGCACACATGGCAGGAAAATGTATTCAGGGCAAGTGGCCCGCAGAACAAAGGCATCTTCACATCAATCAAAAAGAGTTGCTAGCTGTACAAAATGCCCTTATAGCTTTCAAGGACCTTCTACATCCAGGACAACTGCTACTAAAGACAGACAACACCACAGTTATGTGGTACATAAGCAAGGGGGCACTCATTCATATCCCCTCTGCAGATAAGCCATGACCTTGTGGAACACAGCTCTAACCTATCAAGTTCATCTGCAAGCACAATTCCTGCCAGGAGAGAAAAACACACTGGCAGACGACTTAAGCAGAAACATCATTGATCTGTATGAGTGGAAATTACATCCATAAATATTCAGAATGATAACACCAAAATGGTGGAGCCCGGACATAGATCTGTTTGCATACCCAATGAATTGCCAGCTACAGAAATTCTGCACAAGGACTTACCACCCACAAGCATGGAAAGTGGATGCCCTCTCATTCAGCTGGAAAAACCTACAAGTATATGCTTTCCCACCACTACCTCTCCTTTCAAAGGTACTCATAAAAGCCAGACAAGAAAAGCCAAAGATGATCCTGATTGCCCCAGACTGGCCACGCCAGCACTGGTACCCAATCTTAAAGAACTTAGCACAAGGTCCACCATGGATTTTGCCTCAAATCCCACATCAGTTGACTCAGCAAAACAATCAGATACTTCACAGCTAGCTCAAGACTTTAAACCTGGCTGCATGGCAGATTCCTTAGTCAAGCAAGCAATGCCTCTCTCCAAAGCTGTTATGGATGTCATTCTGGAGGCCAGAAGGTCTAGCACCAGGAAAGCCTATTCGGATAAATGGAAGAGATTCTGTGCCTGGAACCAGGCTCACAGCCTTGACCCTCTTGTCCCAAATATTCCACAGATATTACAATACTTAACCGAGATGCTGGACAAAGGCCTCTCCTTTTCATCCATTAAGATCCACGCCTCTGCCATCTCTGCTCATTACAACACGGATCCACCAATTGTTTCTAATCCTTTGCTAAAACAGCACCTCAGGTTCATAGGTTCATGCTAGGCTATCTGCCCTAGGGCATTGTAAGCCTAGCCAGAATGTGTTTGGCTTTCGCCACCCATTTTAAATTTATTTTGCTATGCCCTTTTTCGAGGTTAGTATACTGTGCCTCTGTCTAACAGTGACACAGAAGTGATACCCAGGGTAAACCTACGATCTCCCATCCACTCATCAAGATTCCTCTTGAAGAGAGTCAATGAGGGACTCAGCCTAACCTGGACTGGGATTTTATTCCAGAGTGAAGGGAGCCTCTGGGTTATGAATCTGTCCCTCCAGCATGTATTATTTATTTCAGTGCTGAGGTTCAAGTCTCTCGAGCTCGTAGCTCGATGGGATTTGGATTTTCTGAGGTGCAGCATGTCCATTAATTCCAGGTTGGACATGGCTTTATACGTCAGGCACAGATCGCCTCTGAACAGGCGGTATGCCACTGAGTAGAGCTGGAGTTTCTTTAACCGGGCAGCATATGACATCTGTTTGAGCCCTTTGATCCTCTTGGTGAGGTACTTTTGGGGTCTTTCCAGTTGCTGCAGGTGTCTGGTAAGGTACATCCCAAAGGGGCATTGTACTCAATTATGGGCCTGATGAGGGATGAGTAAAGAGGCACGATGACCTCCCCTGATCTAGATGTGAATCCCTTCATGATTAGGTGGGCTATATAAAATGTTTTTCTAACCTCTTTGGCCACGTGGTTGTCAAATGAGAGATTGCTATCAACTTGGGTCCCCAGGTCCCTAATTACTTTTTCTGTACTTAATGGATTACCACCTATGTGGTAATTTGTGGGCACTTTGTTTTGGCCAAAGGGGATGACTATACACTTTTTGGCATTTAGCTTGAGGCCATGGCTCTGGCACCAGTTGTCTGTTTCTATGAGGCCCTTTTGGAGGATGATTGTGTCAGCTGGAGAGTCGATTATGGCCCCCAGTTTGCAGTCATCTGTGAACTTGGTCAGCCACAGTCCTTCCGTGTTGGCCTGTACCTCCGAGAAATATATAACGAACAAGAGCGGTCCCAGGACTGAGCCTTGTGGGACACCACTTGTAACTGGCTTGGAGTCTGACATGGCTCCAGCAATTCTAATCATGTGGGTTCTGTCCTTGAGCCAGTTTGCAATCCATCTAGTGACATAGGGGTTTATATTTAAGCTGGTGAGCTTATCTATAACGCCCGAGTGGGGTATTGTATCGAAGGCTTTTGGGAGGTCCAGGTAGGCTGTGTGGACCACCTTCCCCTCATCAATGGCCTTGGTGACTGTTTCAAAGAAATCAACCAGGTTTAAGAGGCAGGATCTGCCCTTAACAAAGCTGAACTGGGTAGGATCCAGTGTCTGTAGGTCCCCAATATCTTTATTTATGAGGTCCATGATGATCCTTTCCATAGCTTTGCAGACCAAGCTAGTCAGGCTTATGGGGCAATAGTTTCCAGGATCCGTTGAGGCACCACCTTTATGGAGAGGGACCACTGTTGCTGTACGCCACTCTTTGGGCACATATCCTGTAGTAAGGCTGAGATTGAACAGTAGTTTTATGTTTGGGTTTAGCTCTTCTTGAGTTCATGTAGACGCCGCCCGGGCACCGTCTGGTCCCATTGATGCTGTGTTTTTGCTTTGGAGGCGGCTTTTACCTGAGCATCTGAGATGTCAGGGGGGCAGCACTCTGTTGGGATAGATATTTGCCCTTTTGGTGGGGGGGGGAGAAGTTTGGGGGGGGAGAAGTTTGCGCTGGACCTGTCAGCTAGGATGTTGGCAATGACTGTGGGTTCGGTGTATTTTTTGTCATTTTGGACTAATTCTGAGCATATCTGGGAATTACCACCCACGTTCCTAACATAACTAAAGAAAGCCTTGTGATTATCCTTAGTGTCCTGTGCAATTTTTCTCTCGAAGCTGGCCTTAGACAATTTTATGAGTGCCCGTAGTTTTTTGCTAATACTGATCAGTGATGCCTTCCCTTTTTGGGATTTTGCTCTATCATTTAGTAGCTTCCTCCTTCTATTGTATAGTTTGTTTATGGCTGGGGTCCACCAGACAGGACATCTGCCTTTGGAGGATTGGGTCTTGGTTTTATTTGGGATCGCATGATCCATGCATTCCTGAAGGTGTTCATAGAATGCGTTTATAAAGGATTCTGCGGTCTGGGCCTTATTTTCCACAGGCCCGGGGGCTTTGAAGGATTCCACCACGGTTTTGAGGAGTGTGAAATTTGCTTTAGAGAAGTTTTTCACTGTGGTTTTCTGGGCAGGGGGTGGAGTCGGGATGTGAATATCCAGTGAGATTAGTTTATGGTCTGATCTTACCAGTGAGGGATACACTTCTGGTCTGGAGCATAGAGTCCCCATGTTGATGATGATCAGGTCCAGTATGTTTTCCCCTCTTCTGGGAGTGGTAACAAGTTGTTCCATAGCATTTGAGTTTATAAATTCTAGGAACCTTTGGCCTAGGGTGTTGGAGCTAGAGTAATGCTCCCAGTCTATGTTTGGGTAGTTGAAGTCGTCCAATATAATGGTGTTTGGAGAGACCTTCATATTTTCCATTGTTCTCAGGAAGGCCGAGTGGGGTTCCTGGGTTTGGGAGGGTGGTCTGTAGCAGGCTATAAACTGGAAGGCAGTTTTACCCACTGTGAGTTGCACATGGATAGTCTCTGATGCTTCGTGCTTTGCCACCAACCTGGAGGTGTGGGTATCTTCGATGAATATCGATACTCCCCCTCCTTTTGTGGTTCGGTCCAAGTTTTGGGGCTGAAAAGCATGGTATGAGGTATAACCTGGTAGTGCTGGGGTGCTCTCGGGAGCCCTGAACCAGGTTTCTGTTACTGCACAGATATCGATGTTCTCCATGCTAAGGAGAGTTTCGAGTGTGTGCATCTTGAGGTTTAGACTTCTGGCGTTGAGTAGCATTACTCTTAGTTTCTTATCCCTTGTGATACCTATGGAGGTGGGTTTGTCTTTTGATCCTTGCCTAAAAAAGGCACTAAGGGGGTAGCAAGAGCCTTTGCCAATATCCGAAAGCCCAGGGGTGACGGGTGCAAGCCATCCCTAGCGAAGCATCGTGGCTTGTCGAGCATATCATCCCAAGCTGACAGGCATTGGATCCCCTTTGAATGACACCAGTACTTAAGCCAATTGTTGAAATTGATCATCTTGTCTTCATATTGTGGCATCATTCTTGGTGAGGGTAAGATGCTACTCAAGGTCAGGGTCATACCGGCCTGGGCTACATGCTCAGAGAGCTCCTCTATGTCTCTTTTCATGTAGTCCAGGGAGGTACGTCTCAGGTCATTCACACCAGCATGGACAATGACTGAGTCATATTTGTACTTGCCTTGGAGTGACCCGAGTGCTTGTGTTATGTGGCGGATCCTAGCGCCCGACAGGCTGCTCACCGTGACCCTCTCCTTGTTCAGCCTGGTGAGCGGGACGTCAGTGTGCCTGACGATAGTGTCACCTATTACAAGTGTATCAGGTGTGTTGTTTAGTCTTAAGGGCTGTGACTGTTCGGCACACTGGCTTTGTGAGATGTGTTGCAAGTGTTTTGTTTTGGGATAGCGGTTGCTTGGGTGTCTGCTTTGGAGGTCTCTGCTGCTTAGGCAGATCTTTATTTAGAGCCTCCGAGTATGTTTTTGTGTGATTATGTGTTTGGTTTGCTGTCGTGGTAGGTCTATGTGAGACTGGAATTGTATTGAGTGTGGTTTCCTTCTCCTCCTGACTGGTTATGCCAGTACTGAGTTGAGAGAGCTTGGCCTCCAGTTTGGCTATATGGTTGCATCTCTCACATGTGTAGGAATTTGTTGGGAGGAGGAGAGGGTCGTCTGTGTACATGAAGCAAGGGAGAGGGGCTAAAAACATAAGACCGCCCAGTAGAGCACCAACTCCAACTTGGGACCTCAACTTTGTCTTCGAAAAATTAACTTTACCTCCTTTTGAGCCAGCTAACTCAGCAGACTTAAAATATGTCTCTTGGAAAACTGCTCTGCTCCTGGCAATAACCTCGGCACAAAGAGTTTCAGAATTACAGGCACTAATGGCAGTGGAACCTTTCATCATTTTCCACCAAGACAGGGTGTCTTTAAGAACAAACCCTACTTTTATGCCAAAGGTGGTATCAAGTGTGGCGCTACACCAAACTATTGACTTGCCAACTTTTTATCCAAATCCACAGAATAAAGGGGAGAGACTTCTGCATTCCTTGGACATACACAGGCAGTTACGCTTCTACTTGGATAAAACGAAAGCTTTCAGGAAAACTGAGCAATTGTTTGAAGCATATGCTGCAGGAGCACAGGGAAAAGCCATTTCAAAGCAGACCATTTCAAAATGGATAGGACACTGTATACATTTCTGCTATACACACCATGGGAAAACTGTGCCTAACAGCATTAGGTCTCATTCCACCAGAGTAACAGCTACTTCAATTGCCTTCCTCAGAGGAGTGCCTACCAGGGACATTTTGGAAGCAGCAACCTGGAGTTCTGTACACACCTTCACCAAGCATTACCATCTGCCCCTTTACTTTAAATTCAGAGCTGGCTTTGCCACTGCAGTGTGCTGCAGAGCCTTATAGCCACCCCTAATGCCTTATAGAACCAGCCACCCTACCTCAGCTTTGGGATACTACCCAAGTGTAATGACTGCAGCAGTGTAACACGATGAACATAGTACAGTTTTGTACCTGCCATAAATGTAGATGTTCGAGTGTATACACTGCTGCAGTCTAGGTTACCCTCCCTCCTTCCCCTCCTACTTGCTGGTACTTACCTAGACCTTCTACCTTTTGCTACCTATGGAGAGTATTTGCTGGTAAATGAAAAATGTTGATTGCTTTTCTTATGTATGTTTTATTAGCAATTTACATTGCCTACCTTTTTGGGGGCACCTGACATCTGGGGCAAGAAAAACTGAAGAAAATGGTGTCGGCTGCATCTTATATACCCCTGGCGCACTGACGTCAGGGAAGAAGTGACAGCAACCGACGCCGGACCAAGACTTTGGAACTCTGGCCGACTGAGGGGACCGCCTGACGGCAGGATAACCCAAGTGTAATGACTGCAGCAGTATATACACTCGAACATCTACATTTATGGTAGGTACAAAACTGTACTTTTATTTCCATACTTTTGTCGTAACGGACTTCATCAGAAAACTGAACACACAGCTTCAAAACCCTTTTATACTCTGATACAATTAACTACTTATCCAGTAAATTTACTAATCAATTATAACACCTATTCAACATAAATAACTTTTAAAACATTATAATAAGGATCAGTATTTAAATTTTATATATATATATATATATATATATATATATATATATATATATACACCCATACACCTAAAAACTAGAAAATATTAAAGCACTTTGTCTACGATCTTTTAAAAAACATTTTATATTAATAAAGCCATTTATACCAGGTAGACAGTCTGCACTGTTTCAATTGCCACAATGTTTCTCTCTGCTTCATTTTGTTGTTAAAATTCCCTCCCCTTAAATCAACCCCTATTTGTTCAACTATCATAAAAACAAATTTCTTAAAGTTACTGCAATTTAGTGAATGTTTATATAATGCATTGTTTTCATTCCTAGCTTTAATTGCACATAAGTGTTCCTTAATCCTAACCTCAAGTTCTGAGTATAAAAGGGTTTTGAAATTGTGTGTTCATTTTTCTGATAAAATCCATGAGGACAAAAGTGTGGAAATACAGTACTATTGTGTTAAGTGTTCATAGTTGAGGTCTACCTTTGTAGGTTTATTTGTGATTTTTGGTGCTGTTTTTGGTTTTGACCACTTTCGGAGCATGGTAGTTGTTTTTTAGTTATCTAATAAGTGTCTTTTTTTCAGTGATAACTTAAATAAGTTTAGTTTGTCTATTTGTCTTGGTTCTATGGAGATAGATTCCAGATTTGTGTTAACATAAGAGTAAAGTGAGTCACCAGCAGAATTATTTGATTTTGAGACAGAGAGTAGTGTTTTGTTGCTGGATCTGATTGTTCTGCTGTACTACAAGGTTGCATTGTACCACCTTCTAGAGATGGACATTTTTCAAGGCAGTATATTAGTCTGTGGGCCATAGTGAGTTGTGAGTAGGTTGTGGAAGTTCAATATAGTTAAGATCTTTTAAGAGGTTGCAGTGGTGATTTTTTGGGGGTAATATATTTGCTGCAGATTTATAAATTTTATTGTAGGCCATATTATTGCTTTTTAGTGTTGAGTTGAGTACATCCGAGGTGGTGCAGCAGTAGCTTTGTTGCCTCACAGCAAGAGGTTCTCCCGTTCAATTCTCAGCTGATGTGTAGGGAGTGCCTTCTGTGTGGAGTCTGCATGTCCTCCACGAGGTCGAGTGGCATTCTGAAAGACCTGCGTGAATGGGTGTGCCTTCGTTGAAGGTTGGGCATCGAGCTGAGAACTCTGCACCGTAAAAACTTACTGCCAATCATCAGCGGACTGGAGTTCCGCTATGGCGACCCCCTAACCGGGAAAAGCCGAAAGACAAACAACAAGTGCTGAGTTGAGATTAATAAAGATCGGTGTTGCAGAATGTGGAGCTAGAAGTAGGTTTTGTTTCTGTTGCTGATTTTCTGAAGTGGTAAGAAAAATTTTAACCTTATGTTTCTAGTTTGTTTTGATGACTTGGAGGAGGAGGTGATCATATTTGTGGTGATCATTGATTAATATTTGGAGGAGTTCGGCTTGAGAAACATGTTCTATTTTAATGTTATTAGATGATAGAATGTAGAATGCGTGATCTGATGTAAATTTTCATTCTATCCTCAACCTACTTTTTAGGGTTTACAAGTAGATCTCAGTTGTTCAGACAGAATTTGGCGTATACGAAGGCTTACTGGGTAATGTTTTGCAGTGAGGATAGAATCCATAAAGAACATATGAGTGTAGCATCATCTGCATATTGTACTGTTTGCTTGTGTGGAGCTGGAGTTAAGGTTTGAACATTGAGACCTAGAGAAGTAAGGTCATGAAGATTTTGGTGTGCAGCTATATCAAATGCTTTTTGGTAGGTCAAGGAAGATGGCTGAGACTAGTTTATCACTGTTTCTGAGTTCATTGATGCTGGTGATAAAGCTGAGGAGGGCAGTTGTAATGCTCTGATAAGGTCAGAAGCCATGTTGTGTGGGAGAAAGGAGGCTGTAGTCAGTTAGGCGTCTGATTAGTTGGGAGTGCATGCATTTTTTTTAGGCTCTTAGAAGTGAGAGTATGATAGTTTGTAGTACTTGGTTAGGTCAGTAGCATTGCCGCCTTCATGGAGAGGGCTAATATATAATGTGAAGTTGTTCAATCTCGCCGTTCATTCTTACACATGGGTTCGGAGCTGATCCATTGCCTCTGACTTGGCTGCTTTCACAAGCTCAAGGTTTCAGAGTAGCTCGAGACCAAGTCCCTATCCCATGATGCTCTCCATCTCACCTCAGATCTAGTTTGCCGCTGAAACAGATCGGAGGTTGAGAGAGAGCTAGGGTCAGTATTCTTACATTTCTTAAATTCTAGATAGCTAATTTTCTTACTATCTTCTCTAAAACTGAGTGTTTTTTAGCTAGTTAGCCTTAGTTTTGCTTTTAGGCTTTGTCCTTGTCATATTTGACGAAAATTTTCGTCTTTCAATAGCGGCTGCGCTTAGGCCTGTTGGCTGTGTTTTTTGTTGATTGTTAAAACATACTTTTCCCTTCTCTTCATTCCCTCAGATTGACAGCTTGGCTGCTCCAGTTCCCAGCTTAGCCAGGTCTCATGATTTTTCCTCGGAGCAGCATATTCTTGAATCTTCTCATAAAGCTTCCACCAGAAAGTTGTATGCCAGCAAATGGAAGCAGTTTGCTTTTTGGGCTTCCCAGAATAATATTGACCCTTACGTCGCCCCAGTTGTTAGCATTCTGGAATTCCTGACTAAGCTTTTTCATGAAGGTGCTGCAGCTGCCACTATGCGTTCAGTTGGCTGCAATTTCGAATTTTCATCTTGGATCCGAAGGTTCTAACCTCATGTCTCACAGACTATGTAGGGCCTTTTTAAAGGGTACCATACATCTTAGACCGCCTGTTAGACAACCTTTTACTCCCTGGAATCTGAATTTTGTGTTGTCACGGATTATTCTTCCTCCCTTTGAGCCTGCATCATCCTGCCATTTAAAATTTCTCTCTTGGAAAACAATTTTCTTGGTAGCCGATACCTCAGCACATAGAGTGTCTGAACTTCAGGCTCTATCTATCAACACCCCATATTTGGTGTTTCATCCTGACAATGTGTCACTGAGGACTAATCCTTCCTTCCTTCCAAGGGTGTGTTCTGAGACTAACCTGAATCAAATTACTGAACACCAGACTTTCTTCAGCAATCATTCTAACAAGTTGGAGTCTGTGTTGCATAAGCTTGATGTTCACAGGCAATTGAGATTCTATTTGGACAGAACAAAAGAATTCAGAAAATCAGAACTCTTTTGTTTGTCATGCTGACACTAAGAAAGAAAGGGCTACCAGTATCCAAAGTTACTCTTTCCAAATTGTTAACTGACTACATAAAATTTACATATTCCTCAGGGAATCAACCATTAGAACATGGCGTGAAAGCGCATTCCACTAGGGCTGTTTCTGCTTCCTCAGCTTATGCGGCTAGGCTGCCTTTGGACAATATATGTGCAGCTGCCACTTAGTCTAGGCCGCATACCTTCATCATGCATTACAAAGTACATAGGGCCTCCAGGGACAGGGCTTCTTTTGGTTCCACTGTCCTCAGGAATATACTCCCGTGAGCCACCCAGGATTAGGGTGCTTGGGATGCTACCCATGTGTAAGAATGAACGGCGAGATAGAACAACTTCACATAAAGAAGTTATGTATTTACCATAACGTTCCATGTGAGTTGTTCATCTCATCTTCATTCTTACATTCCCACCCACCCTCCCCCTCCAGGGTTCTCGAAGAACGAGTAAGACTTGCAGCCTGGTGGGTCTGGTTCTAGGTTTCTTACACTGGCTAGAGTGCCTTTTATGTGTCATTATGTTTTTACGTGCTGGGTTCAGCAAACTAGATCTGAGGTGAGATGGAGAGCATCATGGGAAAGGGACTTGGCCTTGAGCTACTCTGATACCTTGAGCTTGTGAAAACGGCCGACTCGGAGCTGAGGGATTGGCTGCGAACCCATGTGTAAGAATGAAGATGAGATGAACAACTCACATGGAACATTATAGTAAGTACATAACTTCTTTTTTTCCATATATTAAAGACATTGTTTTCTTTTATTCATCTATTGATTAGAAAGAAGACAGGGAATGCTATGGCTTCTGCTGCTATTTTTAGATAATCGGGTGTTAGTTTGTCAGCAGCTAGAGTGGTAGGCAGGGGCGGCCCGTGCTATTGGACTGCAGCCCCCTCAACTTTAAAATAAAAAATAAAAAAGAAATAAATAGAAAAAAAAAAATTTAAAATTCGCGGACTTCGCGCATGCGCACTAGTCTGGACTGCTGCTGAGACAGTCTGGAGCATGCGCAGATGTCTCAGCAGCAGTCCTGACTGGGAAACATGGACACCAGAGGTCCCAGAAGTCTATGCAGTTTTAAACTGCATAGACTGTCCTGGGGAAACGCGTCCGGGTCGGACTGCAACGTCAGCAGTCAGGAATGTAGGATCTCACGACGGGCAGGGTCGGATTTGCGCGGGTTTTGGATAGGGATCGGATGTGCGGTGGTGGTCATTTACTTACTTTGGGTTTATGGACAGGATTTACTTTGGAGTTATGGACTACAGGTAAGGTGTGTGTGTGTGTGTGTGTGTGTGTGTGTGTGTGTGTGTGTGTGTGTGTGTGTGTGTGTGTGTGAATGCCCCAGGTGCAATATACTGGTGGTTAGACTCATGGTGGTGTGGTAGGGAATACCTCAGGCTTGAACCCTGTACCTTGTATGCAGGTGTTAAAGACCTGAATTCCCTACCCACCACCATTTGTAAAAGAAAATTGCAGATTTTTGCCTCATATTTGATCTGATCTATTCCTCATAATATCTGTGGTTTGTAAATATTGCAATGCTTGATATTTGATGGTGCAGTGGTAGCATTGTTGCCTCACAGCTGCAGGTTCTTGGGTTTGATTCTTGGCTGGGATGCCTTCTTTGTGGGGGGTCTGTATCTTCTCCCTGTGTTTGTGTGGGTTTGCTTTTGTGTCCTCCCATGTTACAATCATGTCTGCATTATTTCTTCCTGGGCCTCTGCTGAAAATAGTTTTTTTTGTTCCAAGTCAGACTGTCCTGATTAACAAATGTTAAACAAAATTGACAGGCATTTGAATTTCAGTCTTCAGGTTTCTGAATGTTTACTTCCTTTTATATTTGATGGTGCAGTGGCAATATTGTTGCCTCACAGCTATAGGTTTTCTGGTTTGATTCTTGGCTGGGGTGCCTTCTGTGTGGAGTCTGCATCTTATCCCTGTGTTTGTGTGGATTTGCTCTGGTGTCCTGCCATTTTACAAAGACATGTGTCTACAGTATTTCTCCCTGGGCCTCTGCTGAAAATTGTTTTTGTTCTGTCAGAAGTAAAATTGACAGGCATTTGAATTTCAGATTTCATATTCTTCAGAAAATACATAGTAAAACACATTTTTATTCTAGCAATAAATATATAGTAACACAACCTTTTATTATAGCAATTTTTTAAGTTTATAAGATGACTATTTGAAATTTGTCCTTATTTTTGGGACTGTAATACCCTGTTATTGGCTTTGTCCAGTTTTTGTGTGCTAAGGTTGACAGCTATGGCAAGAACTGAATTCACTGAATATGTTTGAGGGCTGTATTCCCTCATTACTGGGTTTGTCCAGGTGTTTTGTGCTAAGAGGTTGACAGCTATGGTGAGAACTGAATTCATTAAATGATAGCCATTTAAGTTTCAGTCTTCCTCTCTTTCACAAAGCAGCTGATTTGGCGTAGTGGTATGTTGCTCTTGACTGTTTTGCACAGGGACCTTGGCAGTAAAATGTATGGTGGTAACACAGCATTTTCTTCTAGCAGCTTTCCAAGATTATACAAGCAATGTTTAATGTGTCCCTGTTTTTTGCCCTTTTGACCCACCCCAATAAATTTGGCTTTTTCCAGACAACTTGTGCTGCGAAGTTGAGATGCAGTTGAGTATTTAGTAGATTTTACAAGGAGCTGAGAGCTGCAGGGGAAGAGAAGTTTAGTGGTGATTATGCTAAGTCAGCTCACATTGCTAATAGCACAACAGATTGTGTACTTGCTTTTGATGCAGAAGGTTGTTGGTTCTACTCCCATAAGGGGTGAATGCTGCCGTACTGAAAGTTAAGATACTAACTATGAGCCTGTTATCAGTTTGCCATCCATTTCCTATTGCAATATTACTAGCTTATTTTTAATGTAATATAGGCAATTTATTCCTGAGGGGCAACAGACACTTTATTTTTCTATGAAACCATGAAATATAAAGGTGTTTGCTAGCAGCAACTTCTTCATTAGTTACAGATTTCTTTAATGTGGAATTATTTAGATGACTTTTACTTCTTCAGAGATTGTGCATATTTACTGATAATGGACTTGTAGAATTGTGCATATTTACTGATAATGGCGGACTGTAGAATTGTGCATATTTACTGATAATGGTGGACTGTGGAAGTCTGAGTAGACTTTTATGATAAATGTTCTGAACTGGGCAGTTTTGCCATTATGGGTGCATGCATTTTGTTTCATTGCTTACTGGAAAAATGTTCAAAACAAATTTAAAATGCCCTCTAACAACTGTACTGTATTGTACAAGGTATATAATTTAGTACAGTGAGGAAGGTGTATCAAAGAGCACATGTATGTTTCATATGCAAGGGGCCTATGATTTGAAAACAGCCCAAAATTAATCTTTATCTGCCACTGGCAAAATGAATTTTCTTTGAATGTGGGTTTCAATGCTGTTTCAAGGGCAGAGAAGTTTTAATGCTAAGTTTTCATTGTGAGACTGCATTGATTTGTTTAGCAGATTACTTAGTGTTTGTGCTGTAAAATACAAAATAAAACTTTCAAATGAAGTCCAACTCATCATAGAAGTAAAGCAGTATGCACATTAGCATTTATGGTAAATGGAGTGAAATAGCTAAGTAATGGTTCATTGGAATGGCTGCTGAGACTCCATTCAACCATGATTTTGTCAGGGGGGAAGGGCAGCAAACTCAGACAGGCCCAGCTGAACTATACCTCCCAACTGTCCAGATTTTCAAAGAATGAATAGATTTTTGCTTCTTATTTTTGGTTTGTTCTTCATAAAATTTGTAGTTTTCTGGCAAATCATTTAGGAATTAAGTCACTAAATAATGATACACTGAGTTTCAGACTTCATAACCTTCAGAAAAATACATGCTAAAGTAAGAACTGTTATTCTATCAACTGTCTCAATTTATACAAGAGCAATTTTTAATACTGTTTATATGTTCCCCCAATATATTTGGCCTTGTTCAGATTTACTGCATTAACAGGTTGAGAGGTACATGCAAATAAATTGCTTTATAGAATTAGGCATAGCCAACTTCTCAACTGTCCCCGATTTTGGCTCAAAATGTTGCTCTTCCCCCTAATAATGTCTCCGCAAAATAGCAATTTTGGAGGAAAACATGGAGGGTTTACAATTAAGAAATAACTGTAATAATCAAAGTTATAGATTACTTGAAATGCATGTAGATTCTTTTATTTTGTCAGCTTCTCAAGTTAACAGTACTAATATTAAAGTGTCCCTTCTTTGACAGGTTCCCAGCTGTATTGTGTGGCTATTTTATATTTTTGCATCACATTTTTGGTCCATTTTTCATAAAATTGTGTTTTTTGGCAAATTAGTGACAAATCACTAAATACTGAAGTTAGAAAATAATGACAGACATTTGAGTTTCAGATTTTATACCCTTCATAAAAATTCATACTAATGCAAGACCTATTCTATTATCTTTCTAAGTTTATTAGAGCAATATTTAAAAATTGTCCTTATTTTTGGGCCTTTGTCCCACTTCTGTGTATGGCTTTGTCCAGATTTCTTGCTCTGAGGTTGAGAGGTATGACAATGTGTCAGGGCCATCACAGTCAGCCAGAGACATTTCAAATTCTGACATACTTGTTGCACCCCACTCCCCCATGTAGTGACTCTGGATGTGTCCAAGCAAGGCAAGGAGTAGTTATGCAGTGGAAATGTGCAGTGTGTCCCCCCATCCAAGGTAGACACAAGTACTACAGTGGCTTGATTTTGCAGAATGGTCTGGTTTCTGTCATATTTTTGTACTGTTGATTTATGCTTATTACTCAGAAAGTGTCGTTTGCTTTGTTTAAGTAGCAATGCTTTAAGGTCCATAAGGTAAGCTTGTCTGAGATCATAAGATGCAAGTAAGCTTTAATAAGCATACTGTTAAAGAATTGCCAACATTGAAAGCCTTTCTGGTGAAGAAAATTCCAAATTGACAGCAAACCCACAAAAACAACTCCGCTTTAATCACTTTTAAACGCACAAAATAAGAACGTATTTCGTCCTGCTGGAATAGCAGAACTTCTTCAGAAATCAGCATTACAATAAATTACAGCCTTATATAAACCTTTAACCATTTGGAGCCAAAATTCAACAACACAGTTAATATGTATTTAAAGCTGTATAGCTACAATACATTATTTCTATTAATTTAATTGCAATCTGAATAAAATTTATAAATATACACTATATAATTCAAATAATAATGAATTAAAAATATATTAATTAAACATGGATCAATTTTAAAATATTAAAAATGTTCATCTGTTAAAAACTTAGAAAAACCATAAACAATCTCCTGAAAACCCCATATTCTAGATGATGTGTCATCTTATACTTTAAATAACTTCATACTATATCAGGACTGTCCTACGTTTACAAGCAGTAGCAGCTTCTATTCATACAGCGTTGTTCATATAAATTTATTATAAATTCTCTAAAAAAAACTATGCATATATAAAAAATCCTATATTCTAGATGATGTGTAATCGTATCAACTTATACTTACATAACTTCATACATCGGGGATATCCCATATTTTTAACCAGTAGCAGCTTCTATTCATACAACTTTATTTATATGAATTTATTATGAATTCTATTAAAAACTATATACTTATATTTTATTTTATATTTTATGTTTCATTATATGTTTGATGCAAAAAGCAGAAGCAAAAAAATTTGCCCACCAGAAATCAAGGAATGATGCAATGTGGACATTGCTCATTTTGTCATCTAATGGACATGGGAAACAGTATAGAGGTTATTGATTATAAAATTAACCTCAAAGGAAGATTTAATTGCAATAGTAAAGGAGTGGTTTATATAGCTAAATGTCAAGCATGTCCATAGTTTTATATTGGAAAAACTGATCAGAAATTAAAAGAGAGAGTTTCAGAACATATGAGGGCTATAAACCAACATAAGGAAGAGAGTGCTCTAGCTAGACACATCATTCTAAATCCTGAACATAAGTTTAAATTTAAAGTAGTTCAACAAGTTAATCAGGATATCAGAGGAGGCCCAATTAGTTTAATTTTGGAAAGAATAGAATTGTTATGGCAAATAAGGCTTAATGCCTATATGTACCCTGGGCTCAATGATAAATGTTCAATTATGTGTTTGTTAAAACTCAAGAGTTTAAAGAGATGAAGATAGTTTCCTTTCCTTACCATAGATGAGTAATTCAACTACACTTACTTTGCAAATTCACATATATCATTTTTTAATAATTAATAAATAGCTAATATATAATTTTATTGATTTATGAATTTATAGCTAGTTGTAAGGCATGTTCAAGATTAAGTAGGAATCGATGATTTTTTGTATGTATGTATATATATATATATATATATATATATATATATATATATATATATATATATATATATATTGTATTTTATAATCAACTCCTCATAAAAAGATTGATGGTATTATCCGTCAACTTTTTTATTTTGCATCAAACATATGATGAAATATAAAATATAAGTATATAGTTTTTAATAGAATTCATAATAAATTCATATAAATAAAGTTGTATGAATAGAAGCTGCTACTGGTTGAAAATATAGGATATCCCCGATGTAGTATGAAGTTATGTAAGTATAAGTTGATACGATTACACATCATCTAGAATATAGGAATTTTTATATATGCATAGTTTTTTTTAGAAAATTTATAATAAATTTATATGAACAAAGCTGTATGAATAGAAGCTGCTACTGCTTGTAAACGTAGGACAGTCCCGATATAGTATGAAGTTATAAAGTATAAGATGACACATCACCTAGAATATGGGGTTTTCAGGAGATTGTTTATGATTTCTCTAAGTTTTTAACAGATGAATATTTTTAATATTTTAAAATTGATCCATGTTTAATTAATATATTTTTAATTCATTATTATTTGAATTATATAGTGTATATGTATAAATTTTATTCAGATTGCAATTAAATTAATAGAAATAACGTATTGTAGCTATACAGCTTTAAATACATATTAACTGTGTTGTTGAATTTTGGCGCCAAATGGTTAAAAGTTTATATAAGGCTGTAATTTATTGTAACGCTGATTTCTGAAGAAGTTCTGCTATTCCAGCAGGACGAAAAACGTTCTTGTTTTGTGCGTTTAAAAGTGATTAAAGCGGAGTTTTTTTGTGGGTTTGCTGTCAATTTGGCGTTTTCTTCACCAGTTTGTTTTATTGAAAGCCTTTCTGTTGTTGCCATGCAGAGAATACTTGACTAGATAATGTATAAGCCTTGGGTATTAAAGGACAGGATTCCATTATTTTAAAAAGCTCATTACACTTGTTGGAGACTTCCAGTCATCTCTACAGACGTTACCCGTAAACTAAACAGAATGCCAATCATGTGTGGTCCATAACCTGTACAGTAATCCTTTAAGCAATGTATCTTGAGCTTGTTTCTTGTTTGCTTTTAATTTTTTGCTTTGATCATGTTTTCCCCATGAAACAAGTAGATAGTTGTCAGGCTGCAGGTCTTTTTTGGATAAGAAACATTTTTACAAGTGGGGGCATCACAGAGATTTCTACTTTCAGCATGTTACTTGGTACTTTAATAAAGCTGAATATAAATTATAATTAGAACTGCAGTGCAAGGAGAAGTGGTTTGAGTTGAGTGCTTCTGGTTTTTCTTATACTTGATTTTGACTGGCATTCCAATAATGTATTTAAAAAGTAATTTATTTTTTCATGCCTCACAACCTTTTGTTTCCATCTAGATATTAAGTAAGCTGTCATGCAGCCAATGCATTGAAATATTTTTATTCTTTTACACTTATTTTTGTCTTGATTGGACTCTCATAATGATGGTTTGCCACCCAGGGCAGCATATTTAATTAGTTAGTTTTTGTGGTTTTAGCTCCTCCCCTTTCTAGTTGACCACACCCCTTCCCCTTGACCCCCACCCATTCAGCTGTCTCCTGCAGCCCCCCTTTGATATGAAGTCACCAGCCGCCATTGGTGGTAGGTTTCAGTTATTTTAAGTATGTTTAAGTATGTTTTGTTGTTGAGGTGGGGACAGTGTTTAGTATGAAATGTGTATTGCTAGTTTCGGGTTCTGGTATAGTGAGAGTTGTTGAAGCATTTTGTTTGATGAGAGGTAGGATTGAGTCTATGACTTGGAAGTTAAATTGTGTTGCTGTATTCTCTGGGCTGTTTGTTGCTGGGGTGGGTATTGAGGTTTGCCTTTTGTGAGTACTTTTATGGACTGTTCTAAAAGAGTTTAGGATTGTTCTGATTTGTGTTTTGTAGAGCTTCAAAATGTGTTTTTTGTTTATTTTTAGCTATATTATTTAGATAGCTATAGTCTTGCAGGAATGATTGGGTTTGTTTCTTTTTTTCCATGCATGATCCCTTTTTATTGAGAGTTGCTTGATGCACTTTGTTAGCCAATGTGAAGGTATTGCTCTAGCTCTACGTTTAATGGGACCAAACTGTGTATTCTGGAAAAGTTGATTGAAATAAGTGTCTGCCTTGTATAGTGTTAGTGTTTTTAAGGAGTTCCAGTTATCTTCCTACAAGGCAGAGTGTTCTGTATTGAACTTTTTTGGTTATGGGCTTGTTTGTAGGCTAATTGCCAATGAATGCTAAGACACTGCCTGACTGTGTAAGTGGATTGGTAGTCACTGATACTGTCAGCTAGGGTTTCACTAACATTAATATTATTGGGTTTAGTTGTTAAGGATGCAGTCTAGTGCTTCCCTACTTGAGTTTTGTGTATTCTGTTGATATCCTTTATTAGTTGGGAGAAATCACTGAGATTCAGGTCCTGTGAATTTAGGTTGCTTGTTTGAAGTCAGTGTTTAGATCACCTAAGGTAAGAGTTTAATTTATGTTACTGTGTAGCCAGTGCAGAATGTCTTCGAGTGTGGTTAGATAGTTTCCAGGTGGGATATGAAGGCCTATTAGGCAGATGATTTTACTATTGTTGATATGTCGGTATGTGGCCCAGAATCTCTGTGTTATGAAATTGAGGGGATGAGGATATGGGGTAGGTTCTGATGTGTTTTTGAAAATACCTTCTATGCCACCTAATTTTTGTAATTTGTCTAGTCTAATCATATTGAAATCTGGGGGCAGAACTACAGTGTCAGGTATTTCTGGCGTTAACCAGGTTTCTGTTGCAATGTCTATGTCAGGGTAGTAAAATAATAGGCATGCATGTAGGTCTTGGGTTTTGTTATAGATACTTTGAAAGTTTATGTTCAGTTGTAGGATTGTCTCATGTTAGATTTGGGGAGTGAAGTATAGGGGTTTGAGAGATGGTACTTTGCAGATTGGTGGTGAGCTCTGAATTTTGGTGTACGCCACCACTTAAGAATAGCTCCGTGGTTTTGTGTTGCTGTGAATAGTAGTAGTACTTTGGTTTTGTTCGTGGGAATAAAAAAAGAGCAATGACTATTTGTTTTCATATGTTTCTAGATATGTATGTTAGTGTAGAAGTGTGTGTGTGTGTGTGTTTAGTTCAGCAGATATAGAAGAGAAATGAAAAGTTGCAAAGGGGCTGTGGAAGTGGAGGCTGGTGGATGAGAAGTTATGTGGCTGTTTGTGATGTGAGCAGAAAGAATGAGGAGAACTACAGTGGGTACATGCGAATAAGTCATTTTTGAATGAGAACGTTTTAGTTGGGTCATTCTAGTAATATATTTATAGGTGTGAGGTAGGTTTGTGAGGAGAGGCCATAGTTGGTAAGTGGTGGTGTGGGGATGAGGGTGGGATGGAGGAGGATTTGTTGTATGACTAGAGTTAGTAAAACATTTTAGTGGTATGGATTTTGAAAATGTGGATAGTGGTGAAAGCTTTGGAGATTTATGGGGAAATAGGAAGGTAGCAGCATAGGTTGCTTTTTATGGGTAGGGTGGGGTTTTACTGGGGGGGATTGGCTAAAGGATGTTGTGGGTTGGGCTTGATGGCTATAATAGTAGATGCATTGGGAGTGGAAGGGAAATCTGGTTTAGGGTAGGGGAGTGAAGTAGATCCCAAGTGTAATTAGGGCAGAACAGAATGGGCTGAACTTGCAGCTCAAAAAACTGTCAGTAATCTACGTATTAATGCAGTTAAGGTGAACATTGCATTAATATGTAGATTAATGCAGGTAAGGGAACACTGTGCAGTTTTTGAAGCTGTGTTTACACAGAGAATTATGTGCGTGTAAAATTGCTATGGGTATGTTTAGGATGTTATTACATGTTTACTTTTGAAATTCAAAAAGAGATAGGATGAAAGTATATATTAACAATAGAATGTGAGATGAGAAAAAACTTTGTTTGGTCTGTCACATTAATTCTTGTACTAGGCACGTACAAGTTTTATTGGGGACATGCACATTACAAAATAAGCTGAGTTGAATGCTGGATGAGACACTCTCACAGGCTATTGCAAGCATATAAATATATTGAGCATACTTTTTATGCAGTCCGTTGGGGGGGACTTGATTACTGTTGCTTATTTTTGCCAGCAATGCTATATTTTCGCAGTTAGCTGCAGGATGAGTCGGATGCCTCTTATATACCCCTGGCGGACTAACGTCAGGGAAGAAGCAACAGCAACCGACGCCAGACCAAGACTTTGGAGTTCGGGCCGACTGCGGGACCGCCTGACGGCAGGATAGCCCAAGTGTGATGACTGCAGCAGGGTGAACACTCAAACATCTACATTTATGATAGGTACAAAACTGTACTTTGCCCATATCTTACTTGGATAGAAGGAAGTTTCTCTGTTCACCTGTGAGAGAGGGGAGCTTTGAGCAGCCTATCTGTCCCTGGAGGAGTGGTTTCAGCCCAGAAGTTAGTAGTCTATCAGCCATTTTGGGCTAATTTCTATCTCTCTCACTTCCCTGCTATAAAAAACGCATTTGTGCAGTTT
Organism: Protopterus annectens; assembly: GCF_019279795.1. Taxonomy (NCBI): domain Eukaryota; kingdom Metazoa; phylum Chordata; order Ceratodontiformes; family Protopteridae; genus Protopterus; species Protopterus annectens. The sequence continues at coordinate 248,440,036 of NC_056746.1, read as the reverse complement.
TGTGCACCGGGCAGCACCATTTAGCTAGAGTTAAACTATTCTCGGCTCCACGAAATCTACTCTTCAATTTTTCCCTTGGAACTAGACAAACCTTCAACTTTTCACTCAAACCATTCATTTCACAGTCAAGCACTTGTTTAAAACTCATAGCAAGCACTAATTAAACCTAGCACTAGACCCCCCTATACTCTCCAGAAGGACAAGGCTCTCTATTCGTCCCCACCAGCCAATCAGAAAAACAGCTTACTCTACCTATTCAGGCATGTCCAAAGGGCAGTTTCCGGTGTACTCTCCAGTCCAACTGATGAATCTGGGCATTTTGAGGCAATATTACAACTGCCTCATGTACACAGGCAACTCTCTCCTCCTACCACCAAATGCTAATATATGCGAGAGATGCAATTATACATCCAAACTGGAGGCAAAACTCTCTCAACCCAAGACTGGAACTGACAGTCAAGAGGAGAAGGGTAATACTTGCAGCACACACCACCAGTCTCACATAGACCTAATAAACCAACACCGGCAAATAAGACACATGAAAACATACTCGGAGGCTCTAAATAAAAATCTGCAAAAGCAACAGAGACCTCCAAAGCAGACATCCAAGCAACCTCCACACCCCATCACCAACCATGAAACACATACATCACATAATCAGTGTGCCACGCAATCACAGCCCTTAACGCAAAATAACATACCCAACACACTAGTAATAGGTGACTCTATAGTCAGGCATACTGATGTCCCACTAACTAGGCTGGACAAGGAGAAGGTTACAGTTAACTGCCTGTCAGGTGCCAGGATCCGCCACATAACACAAGCACTCGAGTCACTCCAGAACAAGTACAAATACAACTCTGTCATTGTCCATGTTGGTGTAAATGACCTGAGACGTACCTCCCTGGACTACATGAAAAGAGAGATGGAAAAGGTCTCCGATCATGTAGCCCAGGCCGGTATGACCCTGACACTGAGTAGCATCCTGTCCTCACCAAGAATGATGCCACAGTATAAAGAAAAAATTATCAATTTCAACAGTTGGCAAAGTTTCTGGTGTCATTCAAAGGGGATCCAGTATCTGTCCGCCTTCGATGACATGCTCGACAAGCCACGTTGCTTCGCAAGAGATTGCTTGCACCTGTCACACTTAGGCTTTCGAATACTGGCCAAGGCTCTTGCTGCCCCCATAGTGCTTTTTTAGGCAAGGCTCAAAAGACAAACCCACCACCATAAATAGCACAAGTAACCAAAAACTGAGGGGGGTAATGCTACTCAACGCCAGAAGTCTAAACCTCAAAATGCACGCACTCGAGGCACTCCTCAGTATGGAGAACATCGACATCTGTGCAGTAACAGAAACCTGGTTTAAGGCTCCTGAGAGCACCCCAACACTACTAGGCTATAACTCATACCATACCTTTCGGCCACAGAACCAGGACCGAAACACAAAAGGCGGGGGTGTATCCATATTCATCAAGGATACCCACACCTGCAGGTTAGTGGCGCAGCACAATGCATCAGAGATCATCCATGTGCAACTAACAATGGGCAAAACTGCAATCCAAATTGTAGCTTGCTACAGATCACCCACCATGGCCCAGGACCCCCATTCCGCAATTCTGGAGAAACTGGGAAATATGAAGGCCCTACCAAACACCTTAATACTGGGTGATTTCAATTACCCAAACATAAACTGGGTGAACTACTCAAGTACTAACTCCCTTGCCCAATGCTTCCTAGAATTTATAAACTTGAATGCCCTGTATCAACTGGTCAACACCCCCACCAGAGGGAACAACATATTGGAGCTGGTCATCACCAACATGGGCGAACGGTGTTCCACACTAGAGGTCAATCCCTCGCTGGTTAGATCAGACCATAGACTAATCACTCTGGATATCCACAACCCCCCCACCCCCAATCAAAGAAACCACCATGAAAAACTTTTCAAAAGCAAACGTCACATTACTTAAGACCGAGGTGGAAAGGTTCACAGCCTCCATGCTAAAGGACGATGCTGTCCAAGCTGCTGAAACCTTTACAAAGGCACTCTATGAGCATCTGCATGAATGCGTGGATCGTGCTATCCCAAGTAAAACCAAGACTCATTCCTCCAAGAAAAGGAAACCAGTCTGGTGGACCCCTGCCATAAACAAGCTATACAACAGGAGGAGGAAACTAGTACAGAAAAGAGTAAATTCCCAAGAAGGAAAGACATCCATTATCAGTATCAGCAAGAAACTATGATCCCTCATTAAATCATGCAAGGCTAGTTTCGAAAGAAAAATTGCCAATGACTCCAAAGATAACCACAAAGCGTTCTTTAGCTATGTCAAGAACCTAAGTGGAAACTCTCAGATCTGCTCTGAGTTAGTGCAAAATGGCACAAAATGCACTGAACCGACTGATATTGCAAACATTCTGGCAGACCGGTTTAGTGCAAACTACGCCCCCCTCTCACCCCCTTAAGGGCCCATAAGCATACCAGAAGAATGTAGGGCCCCATCAATCACTGATGGACAGGTTAAAACAGCCCTATCCAAAGCCAAAAACCCTTGCCCTTTGGGCTCTCCACAGCCCCTTGAGTGTTCAGAAAATGTCTAGCACCTTTCATTGCTTATTGCAGAACACAGGGTGTACAGATATACCCATACCTAGATGACCTGATGGATGTTCTTCGTGTTTCACTGTTGCAGTCATTACATTTGGGTAATCTGCTGGCAGGTTGCCCTCAGTCGGCCTGAATTCCAAAGTCTTGGCTCCTGCTTCGGTTGCTGTCTTCTCTTCCATGACGTCAGGTCGTCAGGGGTATAAAACATGCAGCCGACGCCATTTTCTTTTGTCTTTCTTGCCGCGTGGTACCAGAAGCATTTTGCAAGTGCCGGTCGGCTGACTACTGAAATATTCGAGTCTGAGTTTCAGATCCGAAGTCTTCACTAAAGCTAAGTACCCCATTGGGGAAACTTTTTTCTTGCTTTTTACCAATGTCAGAAAAAGTTAATAATTGCATTACTTGAGAGAAGCAAATACCTCTTAAGGATTTCCATTTATACTGTATTCCTTGCCTAGGCCCTGATCACAACGTGCCTGGCTGTCAGTTTTGTGCTAGATTTAACCAACGCACTATTAAGTGTCGGTATATTTTTGCATCAAAGTATTTTGGAAACAGATTTAACTACCCAGATATGTAGTTGGATAACAATCTGGATAAAAAAAAAACACAAAGAAAATGACAGAGAAAGGCAGTCGAGATCCAAAACCGACGACAAAGCTTCTCCTAAGCCAGTCACCAGTTCTCTGGTACTCAGTGAGGCGCTTTCGCAGCCCCTGATACCCACTACTTTTGAGTCGCAGACCTCTACCGACACCCATGTGGAGTCCGGCATGCCGCAAGATACTGAAGGTATTGGACCGATGGATATATCTCCCTCGGACGGGTCCGAAGCTGCTGAGCAGGCACCGGCTTCTGAGGGTGTATTCAGACCTCAACATTTGTATAATCAAACCGATGACAGTTGCAAAACCAAAGACAAAAGCAACTTCTACAACTAAAAAACTGATGCATGAGCCACATGCACAGGCCTCTATGCCTAAAAAGCAGATGATCAAAATGGCTGAAGACCTTATTACCTTGATCAGGGGTACCCATCCCCCTCCAGATAAGAGGCCTAGGCAAGACACTGACTATGAATCTTCAGATCAGGTTTCTGTTTCGTCTGATCAGGAATTATCTATACCTCCCTATGAGGATTCTGATGCTGAGGAGTCTATTCCATCTGCATCTCCTCCTGAGGATTATTCATTTGGAGAAACCTTGCATACTTTGAGGGAGCATTTTCACTGGGAGAGTTAAGACTTCTCAGAATCAAAAAGAGACTGAGGGATTTCCTTCTTCTCCCTCAGCACAAGCCTTTAGCCATTCCCCCTGTTTTAGACATTGTGGATGATGTGTTTTCGGAGTCAAGCTTGACCCCTGACTCCTTACCTCCGGCTCCCAGTAAGTCTGACAGATATTGCAGGGTCCCTGACTCACATAAATTTTTATTTATAAACCCTGCTGCTGATCCTAAAACTATTTCACAGGGTCCAAAGGGAGTTAAGGCTTCAACAGCAAAAAATCCTACCCCCTCTGAAAGAGATTCAAGGGCACTAGACAGATGGGGAAAAAATGTTTATACATCTGCAACCTTGGCAGTCAGGACCTTAAACTGTCAATTTCATATGCTAAAGTACCAACAACATGTTATGGGATTTCTGAAACAGAAAATTATGTTGATTTCAGAATGTGCAGAAAATAAAGAATTGCAGGAATTATTGCATGCAGCTGAACAAGTTGGAAAGCATACTTTGCAATGTGGTTTTGATTCCTTAGAGGCCTTCTGCAGGGCCGCAGTTACTGGATCTGTGATTAGGAGGCATGCCTGGTTAAAGGAACAAAATTTACCTGATCATGTTAAAGCTAAATTGCTAGATGCACCTATGCAGCATGATTCTCTGTTTGGTATTAAGGCAGAAGAGGTTTTAAAGAAAATGGAAGACAAAGCTAAGTCTATGCAAACTGTTAAAGACTTCTTACAAGTGCAGCCACCAAGTTTCAGTAGACACTGGCCTACAAAAAATGGTCCTTTCCTGTGTCAGACAGAGCTCAAAGGGGCAAATCCAGATGCTCTAAGGGTTCCAGATACCAGGTGCAAGATTCATACAGGTCAAAGCAATGGGGTGCTTCTACCTCCAAATCCGGAGGAGATAAAGCGCAAACCTACAGAAAACAATCCCAATGACTTCCCTCTTCCTACACCAAGCACTTATCTTTTGGCAGCACCCTTAGGGGGAAATTTAGCACTTTTTGCTCAAAATTGGCAGTCAATAACCCAGGACAAGTGGGTACTAAACATAGTATCACAGGGATACAGATTCCATTTCCACACTCTGCCAATGGCAGATGGTCGGCCAGATCTGCCAAAAACTCAATGGGCAGAGGCACAGAAACAGGTTACGTCCCTCATGGATATGGGGGCCATTCAGCCAGTAAAAGAACAGGAAAAAGGACAAGGTTTTTACCCAAGACTGTTCTTGGTACCCAGAAAGGAATACTGGATTTATCGATTTTGAACACATCCCTGGACATTCCAAACTTCATAATGCTGACTTTGCAGTAGCTTCCGCCCATGCTGGGCAAGAATGCTTGGCTGGTGACATTAGACCTAAAAGAGGCATACCTGCATGTCCCAATAAGACAATCGTGCAGAAGATACCTCAGATTCAAGGCTGGCTTAATGCATTACCAATTCTCTGCACTGCTCTTTGGCTTATCCACTGCGCCCAGGGTCTTTACAAAGTGCCTGGCACCAGTAATTGCATTTTTCAGACAAAGAAGTATACAAATATAGCCTTACTTAGACGGCTGTCTCATTCAAGCAGAGAGCAAGGACATTCTTCTTCGACACCTGGCGTTTGTGAAAAGGCTTCTAACATGCCTAGGGTACACAATAAAAGAAAATAAATCACAACTGGTACCATCTCAAAAGATAACATTCCTGGGTGCAAGCTTGAATACAGTTGCCCAGATGGCTTACCTCACGCCAGACAAGCAAAGGCAACTGACTACTTACTTGAAACTGATGGCAACAAAAACCTAGTTATCTGCAAGACAAATTCTGCAGGCACTGGGCTTCATGGCATCCTGCGCCTACTGATTCTATATGCAAGACTGCATATGAGGAAACTTCAATGGTACCTAAAATGTTTATGGAGTCAACATTCTCACAGTCTGGAAGCAATGATTCCTCTCATTCCCTGTCTACAACAGGAGTTTCTATGGTGGGCAAAGGCATGTCACCAAAACATGGGATGGGCCGTCACTCTCCCCCCTGCCAGCCAAACCTTAACAACAGATGCCTCGGATTATGCCTGGGGGGGCCCCTGATGGCAGGAAGATGCAATTATAAAATTGAATCCATTGTTGTCTTTTTTTTGTTTGATGCAATGAATGGATTGTCTGATTTGACGGGATCTGATCTTGGCACCAACTTTTAAGCATTCATGGTACCATGGCTTTCACTTCTCCCCTACCCATAATTCCCTGTACTCTGCTGTAGTACCACGGATCTTGTTTGCCCCCTGAAGCTAGCAGATGTGTGTGCGAGGGCTCTTTTTCAAATAGTTATATCCTTTACAGATTTGTGAATTCCCTTTCTCCTCCCCTTACCAAGAATTTAGCTCTATTTAAAAACTATTCCTTTTTAGTTAAGAATTTGATAGTGAACTTGTTTTTAATTAGGAATAGTTGTAGGTTTAGTATTAAACCGTTAATTATTTATAGTGTTATATTAGTCATATTGGTGTTAGGACATTTAATGTGGTTTGCTCTGTTTTTTCTTTTACATATTGAGTCTCCTAGGATTTATGATAGTTATACTTGTGCATTGTAGCCCCTCTTAAAGGGAGTTTCTTTTGAATAGATAATGTTGGAGTCTCAGAGCTTTAAAAAATGTAGTCAGTGCGGGCACAAGTTGCCCTCTCAAGACCCTCATCTTGTGTGTGTGTCTCTGCTATTTGGGCGCTGCCCATTTAAAGTTAAACTGCCAGTTATGTAAAGCTTTCAGTTCCAGGGCTTTACAAGCATGGAGGAGAAGCATATCATTAAAGGTTTACTCCTCCCACAGCCAGGAGAATCCACTTCAGCTGGGCTTTCATCTATTTAGAAGGCAGATAAAGGCAAAGAAGAACCCAATGAATCAGACAAGAAAAAAGAAAAGCCACTATGGAAAATATATTACTTTCTTTCAAAAGTTCACTGGATCTGACAGTATGAGTTAGTCCCAACCCAAATACTACATGTACATTGAAACTGACAACTTCTTGGCTCTGATCTGCCTCTTCATGGGCCTGTTTCTTGCTGTAACTGGTCAGCCCAAGCCTGCGTTCCTCTGTTCTTTAAGAAAAGTGCTACTCCCATCCACATTTGGTGGCATCATCCACTCTGTCATCTCGGAGCTTCATGAAGCAAGATGTCAATAGGATGATGCAGAAGAGACACATCCAGCTTGAGATTCTCTCTGTGCCATCTGCTGTGAGTGCACTGAGCATTGGCCCAACTTACCTGCTACTTATTTCTCCAGGACTGGCTTGCCCCATGTCAGCAGTAGTTCTCTTGGTTCCATCCTGTACTGAGGCAACTTCATTGATGTCGACAGCCTTTATCACTTTGACCCCAACTACATCCCTTTCCCTTTTGACTCCAAGGTTGAAGGTTCGAGAAAGGACTCTGAGCTGAAGCATTAGTGTCAAGGCCCAAGAGCATGAGTCAACACCAAGAGTATCTGAACTCTCTCTACGCCCTTGGAGCATTGACCCATGAAAGCTTGGATCTGAGGACAACTTCAGTGTCGAGGTGTGTCAGAGCTGAGAAATCTCTTTTTTCCTTGGATGGGAGCAGATTCTTGGAGCCGAATGCAGCTTAGGCCTTCAAGGCTTTTCATATGGTCCTAGATTTATCTAAGGAGAAGATGCCCTTAGCTAATTTGGTTCCACCCAAACCCCAACAGGACTCTGTTTCTTCTTCATCCTGTTTTCCTATAAGACGGGCCAGTAGGAAACACAAGCTAGCAAAGCCACCTGCTACATTAGCTCTCAGTCTGATTTTAAGCCTTCTGATCCCCCACTAAGATTGGTTCATAGAAAACAGATTTTCAAACAGAAGCACAGACTCATCCTCAGAGTCTGTCACAGAAGACAGGTTTGTATGAAGGTGAATATTCTCCCAGTACCCTCAAAAGACTTCACTTTTGGCAGGATCCTAGAATTGATGCAAAGAATGGAATGGTCCACCCAAGATCCCTCTCCTGTTGAATCTTCTTGGCAGCTTTTTGTTCCAGCCCATCTTCATCCTGGGTGGTACCACTCATTGACCATTTCATTGACCTCATGGCACAACTGCATGGAAGGATCCTGACATCGTAGAACCTATCCCAAAAAAAAAAAAAAAAAACGGATAAGATTCTGCAAGCCTCTAAAGATAGGAAACATTGAAGCAAAGGTCCTCTGGTAGATTCAATATTGATAGCAGCAGCCATGAAGAAAGGTCTTTCTGAAGAAAGCTCATCTGTTCATACCCCTAATAGGGACTCCAGAGTGATGGACAGATTTGGGAAGCAAATTTTTGCCTCAGCGACCTTTGCTCTTAAGTCTTTGATTTACTTGACCCATGCAACAAGGTTTCAGATAGATTTAGTTAAGTAAGTCTCTAAATCACTCTCTGGTAACTTACAGATATCCTAAAGACTGTGGACTCCCAGCTGACCACCATTCAGTCAACATCCAATATTGCCATGTGTCTGTTATCTAATGCAGCCAATGTCTCTGTCAGAGCAGCAGACACAGGCATCACTAAGTACCTCCATGCCTGGATTTGTCTTTGACTTTGTGGAAAGTTTTAAGATGTTCTTTATTAATGCCCCATATGATAGTTCATCACTTTTTGGACCCAAATTCAGACACATTAACCAGGATCCAACAAGATGGTGAGACTCTCTCTGCAGTCATCATCCGTTTTCCAACCCTCAAAGATCCTTTTCCAGGAAGCAGAGGTTGTTGAAAAAGATGTGGTTTTGGAAGTGTAAAAGTCCTTACTATGACTCTCCTGGTGATAGGCCTCCTCGTATTAGAGAAGGAGGTAACTAATGAATATCGCCTGAGGGACAGAGGAGGAATGGATAATCAGAGCTTCCATGGTCCCTTTTCTAACAAATCCCTTCCATGTCCCTAAAAGGTTGCCAGACTGCTGCACTTTTGAGGCAGTCATGGGACACAAATCTCTACATTTGCAAATCTGGACAAGTATTACAATAGATTCTTAGGACTTAAAGATAATATCCAGAGGGTATTCCACTCCATTTTCCCTTCTGTGTAAGAACAAACGAAAGATCCCTGATGTTCCACCCAATCAGTGGGAGACAGCAGCACTATAATCCAAGCTGCTAGAAAACAGAGTCATCCAGTCAGTTCCCCAATATCGGAGTCCAGAGTTTATTCAGAATACCTTTTATTGCCACAAAAGGGTACCTGAGACCAATTTTGGGTGCAAGTCATTTCAATAATTAATAAAGCAGATGAAATTACAGATGGTCACAGTTCAGACCATGCTGTCCTAGTTGAGGAAAGATGATTGGATGTGCTCTGTAGATCTCAAAGATACTTACTATCATGTGAAAATAGAGAAGTGGTCCAGGAGATTTCTTTACTTCTATATACAGAAAATTCTTTAAAGAATGTTGTTTTTATTGACACTTCCTAGATGATTTTTTTTTATTTGGAGAGGGAACATGGACAGTTTTAATGAGTTTTATGATTATTTCTTAGAAAGGAGTTCATTCTTAAGTTTTAAGAAAACAGTGTCTCTAGAGAGTATTGACTTCCCAGATATTACAATTTTTAAGAATGGTGATGGAACACTTGGCAGTAAGTTATACAAGAAACTTGCTGAAAGGAATGCATATTTACATAGAATTATACAATGAAAACTCGGGAAAGACGAGAAACGTGCATGCTAATTGGCTAATCCAACCACCGTGCACATTGTAAATCCAACATAAACTAAAAAAAAACTCCGGCAGCTAACATATTTCCAACCTTTCTCCTACGGAAATATCTTTGCACAAGTTACTTGGAAGGTGTGTGTCACTGAACTCTCTTTCATCAGTGTGAATTTAAGTGGAAATAGTTCAGTAGTTAAAACATAATGCTATCCAACTGACAAACGAGACAGCGGCACACAAAGTACTTTCCCCCATCAGCTAACTTTCTGCTGTGCAACTGGCAAATGAGACGGCAGCACAGAATCTGTTTTCGCCCAAAAAATAAACACCCTCAATATCTTAAATGTCCACCAGACGTATGGTGCAAGAACTTAACAGCACAGATGTGAGCAATGTGTACAACTGAAATTCAAACGGGAACACAAGTGGTGATGAAAACATATGCTGCCAAACAACATGCAGATGAAAGAAAGAGCAGAAGTTATATATCCTCACAAAAACTTTGTAAGCAACACAGGTTGACAACTGCATTTTTAGGAGTTGTAAGTCTATGCAGTCCAACTGACAAACTACACAGCAGCATGCAACCACTTTCCCCACACCAGTTAATGGGTTCAATGTCTTACATCTCCACCTTAAGTTGACTCCAGCAGCTGAGCAACACAAATCTCGATAATGTGTACGAGTACAATCAACGCCAGTGGGCCAACTGCTGCAGGATACATATGAGACAAAGAAACAGCCATATGAAAAAGAAATCACCACTTAAGTTTTCTTCAAACCCCAAACATAAGGTTTTTATAAATTAACTACATACCCATTACATCTGCAGAAGAAGGGCTCAGAAAAGGAATAAATAATAAAAATGTTTCTAAGAGCTTGGATCAAAAGTCTTTGGATCTGATATCTGCTGTTACCAAATCTCCTTGGCTCCATACTCCAGGATTTTCACTGGAGCTGCTATCCTCAAGGTTGAGGTCTCTTTTCAAGAGACACCCAAAAAGTTGTCCATGTCACCTTCCACTTCTTCCTCCTTTAGGTCTTCTCAAAGTCCTTTTTAGTGAGAGGTAGATAGGATGATGAAAAAATTTCTCAGAACACAGATCCAGATGGGGGTCTTGTTGGCTCCGTCTCCCATCACATCCATGAGTCTTAAACCTTCTTTCCATCCTGTGGTTGCTTCTCCTCCGATCTGACCTTCTGTTTTGGAGCCCTTGGATCCAAGGTCCCTGAGAGTTGAACCATCAGATTTGAAGATTCCTTTATCTTCCACTCTGGTGACTTCCCTAATCCAATCGACTCTTACTCCTTTGGGACATCATGATTCTCAGCTGAAGCATCAGCGTCAGATCCGATGGGTTGACCTTGACTCTAAAGCTTTCAGAGCCTTCGCTTCTCCTTGGAGCTTTGGCATTGGGCAGCTCAAGTCTGACTTCTCCCTAGGAGCAGAGGGTCAAGGAGGGCCTTGACTTGTTTGCTCCAAGAGTCTTGACTATGGTAAAATTGTCCTCGGCTTCCCCTGGTTCCTCTGCCTTTGAGGCAGTGGAGAAAATTTTCTCTCACCCCAGAGTAGTTTTGACTCTAGCTCCTTCAGATCCACTCCCTGTGTGATGATGCGAGGTATTGACAGTTACGCCAGAAGTAGAGCAGTGGATGTGTAATATGTGTCAGCACAGCTAGCAGGAATTTGTAAAGAATTATATTTCATTTGTATATCAAACTGATTTGTACAGATGCTTGTGTTGAAAACTGTATTTATAAAGATACTTGTGTTAAAAAAAAATACCAACAGTGAGTCCTGACAGTATTGTAACTGACTGAATGCATATGTTTTAACAGAGGACACTGGAAGAGAAGAGGTTAATCGCAGCCCAGCTAACTTTGAAAAATAGTAACAAATTAAATTACTTAATTTAGACCATAAAGATTGTATCTCATAGTTCTGATTGCAGGCAGAGACAAAATGTCTGGGAAAACAAGTACTAGGAAGCCTTCTGTATTGTCTTTAGCAGGGAACTAATTGCTACTCTGGAAGACTGGAAGTGTTTTATGGTTTTATGACTTCCAGAAGCTGCAACAGATCTTAGCAAGCTCTAAATGTCTGTATTATTGACACACATGCTAAATTCTGGCATCTTCTAGCCAAGGGGGTAGCATGGTAACCAGAGGTCAGATGACCGATGTATGTGATGTCATTCTGTAATCCATCACTAAAATGATGTTTTAATACTAGTTAAGACTGAAGTCTCACAGCATTCGGTTTTTAGAGCCTGACAAGGAAGGACACCTCTCCTACCTCAACTTGCCTTGCTCTAGTAAGTGAACCAGGGAATAATAATTCTTTGGATCATCAGGAAAATATAGTGAGATTAGTTAAGTACTATTTTCCTGTATTTGTGTGAATCTCTTCATCTGTGCTTTTAATATTTCCTGTGATTAAAACTCTGGTGTTTATTGTAAATAGATATTTAGTATTTTCATGTTCTTTTATTATTAAATATATTTAAACCTTTTGTTGTGGCTGGTCTTTTAGAGAATATTTTAAACTTTGAGAGGACATCTATTTGGTGACAGTATGGCCACTCCAGAAAGCCTTACTGCATTGGCCAAACACTATAATTTGTATTAATATTAATTTCACTCAGTGTAATTGGGTACCCTTGTAAGAGACTTAGAGTAGCTAGCTTTGGAGGGTCTGGTGGCAGTGTAACTACCTGATAGTCTGGGCAGAAGGGGGCATAGCTAGTAAATCTATGCCAGCCTTTCCCAGGTGTGTGTTTGTTTGTGTGTGAGTGTAAAAATCAAATCTTCAAGAGTGTGTGTGTCAGCTTTTTGGAGCAGGGACAAAAATCACTGGTTTCACAGAGACAGTGGTGGAGGATTTGGTTTGGACACTTGGTTGAGGACTCAACTCTATAGCTGTGCCAATAGAGAGTCTTACTGGGAATCTGAAGAGCGGGGGGAACCAACCCCAGGATTGAGTGTTTTCCCTATGTGCTCTTAAGGGAAATTGTGCTTGATGCAGAGAACTGCATTTGGAAGTACTGGGTATATCAATTTCTGTTCTAAATGAATGTCCCTCTGCCATTTCAGTGGTGAGGATTCAGGCTCCTTGATTACTGGCCCAGAATGGGGATGTTCACATCCTGCTCCGTCTTTGGATCCTGTCTCTGAATCTTTTCATCCTACATCTCAGGGACAGCCATCCCAGATGAGCTTCCAAGCAGTTCCCATCAGGGAACTCCCCACTTCTTCTGACACCTCCCCAGAACATCCCACTGAGCTGGTTCTGCAGATGCTGTCATGCAAGAGGAGGCAGTTAGATTCTCCACAGGAATCCTTCACAGAAGACACTGATTTTGATGAAGAGGAAAATTCCCCTAGATCACCACCTGAAGATGTCTTGGTTGGAGACAGCTTAGAGGTCCTATGCCAGAAAGGTGATTGGTCTTCCCATATCCCTTCCCAGGAGGAATCCATGTTCTTGGAAGCCTTCAGGTCTGGACATCTACATCTTGGGTTACCCCACCTACAGATGAGCTTATAGACCTTGTCTCCTGCAGAACATGGAAGGAACTGGACTCCATAGAACTGATCCCCAAACATCTGGACAAGATTTTGAGTGCTCCTCCCTACAGACAACACTAAACCAAGGGAATCACTTGTAGATGCTGTGGTTGTTGCAGCACCCACTAAGAAGGAGCTGACTGAATAGAGCTCCTATGTCCATCCCCATAATAAGGAGTCTAGGACATTTAACAGGTTTGGGAACTGAGTGTATGAACACAAAACACAAGTCCAGGAGGATGAGGTGCCCAAACCAAAACCAGTAAAAGAAGGTATAAATGGGGAGGGGGTTGAATTGTCATCATTTTCTGATGAAGTTGGAGATGAAAATGAACTGGTAGTGGTTTCAGCATTACTTTGTGCTGTGCTGTGCTTTACTTTGCTTACTGTGAGTATTATTAAACATTTTTCAAGGTGGATGCAGCTTATTGGTGCTTTTCTTTGTTAACTGAGTGTATGAATCAGCGACCTTCACCTTACAGTTACTGAATTATTTGGCGCATGTCACTAGGTTACAGAGGGATTTAGTCAAGGAACTCTAACTCTACCCCCTATGTAAATGTCCATAGAGGAACAGAAATCCTTCTTCTCATGACTGGCCAACCTGCAATCCATTACTAATGCATCCATAAAGTTAATCTGTCATGCAGCTGAAGGTTCCTCATGGACTACTAGTTCAGGCATAGCCATTAGGAGACATGCCTGGATGCAGTTATGTGATTTCATGGATCCCTTCAAGATGTCATTCATCAGTGCTGCTTTTGATGGATCTTCTTTGTTTGGGCAACAATTAGAGACACACTCTTGCAGTGAGAAGGATGGAAAGACCTTGCTTGCCATAGGAATTTGCTTTTCTACCCTTCAGAGACTTTTTCCTAGGAATCAGTGTGATGGCAAAAAGATGTGGTTCTGGAAATCTTAAGTACCTTTCCAAGAGTCATGCAGGGACTTTTCCCTCAGAGGCACAGGAGGAAATAGCTGCAACTGAAAATGCCAGAGGTAGTCCACAGAATCATGGTTCTTGAAATTCTTTCTCGGACGTATCCTTTCAGCGCTCCTGAAAGGTTGCCCAACTGCCCCTATCTGGAAGTAGTCAGGTGTGCATATCCTTACACCTTAAAAGCTTGGATAGCCATCTCAAAAGATTTTTGGGTGCAAAGGATCATATCCAGAGGTTATTTCTTTCCCTTTTTACAAGTTCCCCAAAGAAAAAAAACAAATGTCTCCTCAATATTGCACCCAATCAGAGGGAGTTAGCAGCTCTAGAGATTTAAAGGCTTCTGGACAAGAGAGTCATCCAAGAGGTCCCCCCAGACCAAACAGGATGCAGAATTTACTCAATGTTCTTTTTAGTGCCAAAGAAAACAGGGGACCCGAGATGCATTTTGAATCTGTTATCTGAACCAGCGTGTAAAGAATTCCAAATTCTGGATGGTCACAGTTCAGTCCATTCTGCCTCTTCTACAGAAGGATGAGTGGATGTGCTCTCTTGATCTTCAAGATGCATACTAGCACATCAAAATGAACAGGTGCTCTCGAAGATACCTACTTTTCCAGCTGGGAGCTAGGATTACCATTTCATTGCCCTAGCCTTCAGTCTCACCACAGCCTCCAGGATTTTCACCAAATGTATGAAAATGGTAGCAGCTCATCTAAGACTGCTCATATTTAGAGTGTTTCCTTATTTAGATGACTGGCTCCTTACCGCGCTGACCAGGCATCTTCTGGAAAGAGCCAGGGATTACTTACTCCAACTATCTCACTCTGTAGGTATTACGATCAACCTGACTAAATCACAACTTAAACCAGTTTAAGTCTTGGAGTATATAGGGGTGTGTCTAGACACAGTCAGTTGTATAGCACACAGAGTTTTTACTTTGAAATCTCATATCAAACAGGTTCTTTTCTCATCCTTCTCCCCCAGCAAGAATAGTACTCAAAGCACTAGGGTCAATGACTGCTGCAATAACTTTAATACCCACTGCTTATCTTCATATGAGAATTCTTTAGTGGACACTAGAAGTGCAGTGGTCTTTTCATCAACATCCCTTATGACATCTGATAAAATTATCTCAGGTTTGCAGAAAATCCCTGCTGTGGTGGATGCACTCAGAAAAGATTTGACAAGGTCATCCATTTATTATTTCTCCCCCAAATACCACATTGACCACTGATGCCTCCCAGTTGGGGTGAGGGGGCATTACTTGGGATGGACTGCTCAAGGTACATGGTCCGTAGAAAAGACCGATTTGCATATAAATGCCCTAGAGATGAGAGTGGTGCTTCTAGTGTTGCAGGCCCTTCAGAGTTCTCTTCCACCAGGAACGATTGCTATTCAAATCGGCAATGGTACATCAACAAACAGGAGGAACCAGATCCTACCCCTTATGCCGAGAAGCAGTGAGAGACTGGCAATGGGCGATCTCCTCCAACCACTTTCTTATAGCAACGTACTGAGAAGGTCACTCAGCAGGACCATTCTGATGCCTCATGAGTGGACTCAATCAATCAGTGGCAGATATGATCTTCCACAAGTGGAGTCAACTGTGCTGTAATCTATTTGCTTCTCCCCTCAACAACAAATGCAGCAGGTTATTTATCCTAATTCCCCCTTGGGGACAGTCACCAACAGATGCTCTAGTCCACATTTGGCCATCCTGCCTTATTTATGTGTACCCTTCCCTGCCTCAAATCCCCAAGTTTCTTCAGAAAGCACTCTGGTTGGGTTGAAGAACAAACTAATCCTCATTGCCCCTTACTTGCCTTAGCAAGTGTGTTTTCCCTTCCTCTGGTCTCAACTTATATGTCTGCCTTAAACACTGGATTCCAATCCAGATCTCCTGTCAAACCTCTTAGGGATATTGCAAGCCTCCAGTTGACCTCATGGTTTCTCCAATTCCAGTGATGGCTAGACATTCCAGGCTTTCCTCCCCAGTTCACCAGATTCTTTTCCCATCCAACAAAACTTCAGCTAGAAAGATTTATGAGTAAATAGAAAATATTTTCCTTGGGGTCTCATCAGAGAGATGTAGATCCTTTCACTGCTCTTACTGCTATTCTAGATTTCCTAGCCTCCATTTTTGAAAGTGGAGCAAGTTTCTCCAGCACTAAAGTTCAGTTAGCAGCCATCTCCAACTATCACCCTGGAGAAAAATGCTTCTCCTTTAGCAATATCTATATAAGACCTTTTTAAAAGGTGCAATTTTTACTTAGACCTCCAATATGAGATCCTACCCCATCCTGGGATCTAACTTTGGTATTACAGACCTTGGTACATTCACCATTTGAGCCTTCAGCTAAAGTAGAACTTTATCTTCGAAAATGGTCTTTTTGTTGGCTATCACTTTAAAATGATGAGTATCTGAACTCCAAGCACTCTCTTCAAAACCAGCGTATTTGATGTTTTACAAGGAAAGAGTAACCTTATGTACTAATCCTTCTTTCCTACCAAAAGTGACCTCTGAGTCCAACATCAATCAAGTGATCAATTGCCTAGTTTTCTTTCCAAAAATTGGCAACAAAAGAGAGTATACTCTTCATCTTTTAGATGTGCATAGACAACTTCATTTTCACCTTCACAGGACTAAGGAATTTAGAAAAACTGAGCAATTTCTTTCCTTCTCAAATAACAAGATGGAAAAATCAGTCTCAAAAACTACAATACCTAAATGGATAACAGATTGCATTTCCTGCATTATTCCTTGAGAGGCTTAACCTTATCAAGACAACCTAAAGCTCACTCAACTAGGTCCTATGGTTACATCAGCTTCCTTTTGGGCAAAAACCTCCATAGATGACATTTGTGCAGCTGTTATGTGGTCTAATGCACATGCTTTTATCTCTCATTACAAATTGGATATCATGCCCAGAAACAGGGATGCATTTGATTTCACAGTTCTCCAGAGCATCCCTTCCATGAGGGTCACCTAAGGTTATCGTAGCTGGGAACTTACATTCATTGAGTAACAAATGAAAATGGCATCTGATGTGAAAGTTATGTACTCCCCATAACTATGTATCTGTGTTGTCCATTTTCATTCTTCCTCAACTTTCCTCCCACCTTCCACTATCCACATCTTTGGAAGAGACCGGACGGAATTGCTTTTAGAAACCATAGTTCCTGTTTGAGCTCCTGATCTTTCAGTTATCACTTTTCTGTCATAGCTAAGTAGAGATACCTTGTTGTGATATTGTATAATAGCAGCAAACTCAATCTGAAGTAATTCAGTGGTCAGGGGCATTATGGTTAAGGGAGGAACTTGAGAGTTGGATCCTAGAAAATATAAAAAGTGGCCGAGTCAGATCTGAGAAGCGGACCCTAACCCATTTGGTGAGGAATAATGAAAATGGACAATAATGTTGGTGAGTACATAACTTTTATTTTTCAAAGTTATTCGGTACACTGTGGTATATAAGTGTCTATGTATCCTCACAACGAACAACAATGTCCAATCCAGTAACAATAAAGGCTCTCCTCTGTTAACAGGCACAATTCCACCAGGCTACTTCTCCAAAAGTAATGGTAATCCAAAAAACGGAAAACGCTGGATAATATTTAGTATTTTATTGTATAAACACACAAATCAAACAACCTGATTAAGCGCTTTCATCTCCTGCATGGAGACTTCATCAGAATCAGTTTGAAATAGTAAATTCTCCATTTAAATACAATCAGTTAATTGATCAATTGTAGTCAATTATTACTTTATTGGCTGGCGGTTCTAAAATGTTTATAAGACATATAAATTGATGGTAATATGCAAGAAAAAAGCAGTAAATAATTGATTACATTCTGGTGATATGATGTTTTATGTTTAAAAAAAAATTTAAAAAATAATATCAAGCATGTGCATATGTATATAAATAAATACATATAAAAATGTATATAAAATATGTAAAAATATATAATTGTTGGTTTACACTAAAAATATATATTGTATAAAACATGTTAATATTAAAACATGTTAATAATGAATTTCAACTTATATAAAATATAAATATAAGTAGTTTAATACATAGTGTTTGTATGTTTTTATGTTAATAAGTAATATGGGATGGTGTTCTGTCAAGGGGTTGTACAACTTATAACTAAAGATGTCTTTTTCGGTCCTCTGCAAGTAATTTGAGGGCTGGGCTAATGGAAATATGGTCATTTAAACCATATATACCACATACATCTAACCTTAACTGCCAAATCATCTCTCTAAATTCCAGTTTGGTTTCCCAGTCACCACCTCTATCTGGCAAAACAACTTCTTCCACAACCCAAAATTTAAAATCAGCTTCTTCACAATTCTATGTATGCCTAAATAAAGCATTATTGTCATTCTTTTTGGTAATGTCCCGTATATGCTCATATATTCGTGTTCTTAAATTACGTTCTGTTTTACCAATATAATATTTAAAACATTTCTTGCAATAACAGTATATACAACCCCTTTTGTGTAACAACTATAATATTTATTTCCTTTTAGTGTCACATTAATATTGGGCAATTCCAAATCTTTAGTTCCCGCTATAAATGGACATTGTGCACATCTACCACATTTAAATGTGCCATATTTGGTACTGGCACCACCTGTAAATGCATTCATATTTTTCTTTTTCTCAAAAATATTTTTAAGATTCCTATTTCTTCTAAAGGTGTATCTGAGTGGCTGTTGAAATACATCTACTCTCGTGGGTATTTTGCTAAATAAATCCCATGTGTCATTAATACATTTCTTTACCCAACCCATGCCATTAAAATATGTTAAAACTAAATAGGGCAGCTGGTCATTTTTACCATTGTTATCATTATTCCTTTTTTCCATGTTTATACTTCCACCATTGGTAAGTAAGGGTTTATAGGTAGTCCCCCATTTTTCATATACAAATTTTTTAACGGGTAGGATAATATTATCTGGATACCCCATTTTTAGTTATAAGTTGTACAACCCCTTGACAGAACACCATCCCATATTACTTATTAACATAAAAACATACAAACACTATGTGTTAAACTACTTATATTTATATTTTATATAAGTTGAAATTCATTATTAACATGTTTTATACAATATATATTTTTAGTGTAAACCAACAATTATATATTTTTACATATTTTATATACATTTTTATATGTATTTATTTATTTATATATATTTATATACATATGCACATGCTTGATATTATTTTTTTTTAATTTTTTTTAAAAATTTTTTAAACATAAAACATCATATCACCAGAATGTGATTATTTACTGCTTTTTTCTTGCGTATTACCATCAATTTATATGTCTTATAAACATTTTAGAACTGCCAGCCAATAAAGTAATAATTGAATACAATTGATCAATTAACTGATTGTATTTAAATGGAGAATTTACTGTTTCAAACTGATTCTGATGAAGTCTCTGTGCAGGAGATGAAAGCGCTTAATCAGGTTGTTTGATTTGTGTGTTTATACAATAAAATACTAAATATTATCCAGCGTTTTCCGTTTTTTGGATTACTATTAGTTTTGGAGAAGTAGCCTGGTGGAATTGTGCCTGTTAACGGAGGAGAGCCTTTATTGTTACTGGATTGGACATTGTTGTTCATTGTGAGTTGGTGCACTTTTTTGTCTATGTATCCTCACTGTTCTGCATCTGCTTGTATATTTGTAGTACTCTAGTAACTTAGCAATTAAGCATCACTATTTTTTCAGTTAAAATCAGCCACACTGTTTATCTGGGTACAGTCTTCCTTTCAAGTATGTTAGCTTTGCAATTATTTTAGTTTACTTATTTATTGTTTTTGTGCAAATGCATTTTCCTCAGCATATTTAATCTGTGTCACAACTGTCTAACTTCTTTATTTTCTTAGTATTCTACTAATTGTATCTCTACTTATCAACAGTGGCTCATTAGTTGGTGTGTTGGATCCAAAGCATGTTTGCTTATTAATCAAATTTAGGTTTCAAAAGTAGTTATTTGTTGATTTGCAAAAAGGTTCTCACAGTTGAAATGAGTTGAACTGTCAGGCTTAGGAGTGAATATGTGTAATTGGTGAGTTGTGTCATACTGTACTTCAGAGTATGTTTGTGGATGTCCTTGAACACCCAGGCTTAGGACTGAATATGTGTAATTGGTGAGTTGTGTCATACTGTACTTCAGAGCATGTTTGTGGATGTCCTTGAACACAGGATCATCTTCCATTTTTGCTGAATTCTGATTGATGAAGAAATATCCAATCTTTAGATGCCTCGAGGAAAGATCATTATAGATAACTGATACAGTAAGAAAATATACATTATTTGTACAAAGTGACTGTCCTTGATGAGTCCGTCATTCTATCCTACTATGCTAAAATGTCACTTTTCTTAAGGTTAACATCCAGGAAGTCTATCTCTTCTGAAGACACTTTACTAGTAAATTCAAGAAACGATGTTGTGGTATTCAGAAACTCAATAAAAATGTTTAGCTCATCTAACGTGCCTGTCCACAGGAGAAAAACATCATCCACAAGTAGAGTATACCATTTCAAGAAGGTAATTCACACATTTTTAAATTTTTTGTTTTGGATATTTTATCAGAAGAGAAGAGAGGTGGTGACATTAAGAATTTCACCGAAGCTTCAGAACAAAAGTGGATTCTTAAATTAAACGCATATACACCACCTGGTGTTAATGAAATGGTTTCTTTGAAGACGTTTCTTAAAGTTAAAAGTTTAAAACATTAATGAAACAGAGAGATGTATATATGCATACATTTTATTCTAATTTTATAAATGTATTCTTGTTTATATCTTTACTAAGGCAGCTATTAGTTATTCAACATGTTTCACATATTGTTATTTAATGTGTCTAATATGCAGCTAGTGTGTTTTATATACATGTATATATATATATATATATATATATATATATATACATATAATTTTATCATGTCTTTTCACTATATACTGTTTTTAGGTACTGCGGTTTTTTAATGACTTGATTCAATTCAAAAGGTGTTAATTTCTCTATGCATTTAAGCTGGGAAACTGTTTGTTAGAATGTAGTCTGATGAAGCAACCACAGAGGTTGTGAAAGCGCTTACTTTGAGCTCTTCAATAAAGCTTTCTTGCATTTTTTATCAAAGCACTATTGTGCTTATCCTGAACAGTTGTGGTGGTTTGGCTCTGCTCTTTTGTTGAGGTTACAAAACCCATGGCACATCTGACTCCACTTCTGATGCCCTGTACTCTGACCCTGCTGGAGGCTGGTATGACATTAGAGGGTCATACAACTAAGGAGACTGCTTCTACAGAGAAGGGAGAACTTCAAATCACCATTTCAGAGGGACCAGAAGGCATCCCACAGATTTTAGTCAGAGAAGAGATTCCTGGAAAGTTAAATGAGGTATGTCAGGGCTTTGAACCACCTTGGATCAAGTGGATGTCACACCATAGAAAATGCATCAGAAGACAAAGCATGAACCTTCACCTCCTCCTTTTAGAGAGAAGGAATGGATGGAGTTTTCTGAAGACCTACTTGTGGTCATTATGACTGTGAAGCCTCCTTACCTTTCTGTTCCCACCCCTCAGAATTAGTTAATTTGTCTTCATCTGAAGATGCCTCTGAATCTGACCATTGTCTAGTGTATTCCTCATAAATTCACTCCACGTTCCTTCAAAAGATGAAGACTCCATCTACCCTGACTCCCCAGTGGAAAAAACTTCTTTTGGGAAGGCAATTATAAACATGATGAAACATTCTGAGTGGGAGTCGAGGCAAATTTCAGAGGTCCAGCAAAGATATTGCAACCTTTTGGAAGCAAATACTTCTGCCCCTTTTCATGTCCCCATATGTTTTGGAAGCCCTTTTTAGTTGCATTCCAACCTAGCTTTACAGCTCCTGATTCACAATCTCCTGCTTCTAAAAGACCAGATAGGTTTCACAAAGTTCATGATGAACTTAAATTCCTAAATAGGAACTGTATGGCAGACCCTTCTGCTGTATCTCTCTCTCTCTCTCTCTCTCTCTCTTTGTCAAGCTTACTATATTGCTCCCCAAAATCAATACCGTCCCTACAGACAAAGACAGTAGGGCCATACTTAGGTGGGGAAAGGTTTATACTTCCTTAACTCTGGCATTCAGGGCTACTAACTACCAGACCCTGGTAACCAAGTACCTGTTGTCCATACTCAACACTTTGAACAAGAGACGAGAGACTTCCAGAGAAACAGAGGGACCCCAGATCTGGGAGGCTTCCCTTTTCCAAAAAAATCTCTAATTATCCCCCAAATCTCTCTCCCTTCCCCTCCCCTCCGTCTATTCATGCCCCTCTGTTTAAGCAGTGCAGACCCATACTGGATCTCTCTCTTTGTTGAACACTTTCCTAAAAGTGACAGCCTTCAAAATGCTCTTCCTAAAGACACTGCTGTTTTTTTTATACTTACAGAAGCATTAACTAGTCTCCCTGGATATTAAGGATGCCTCTCTACATATTTCCATTCACCCCTCCTGCAGAAGATTCCTCAGGTTTTACACTGGCTCATCTAACTTTGTAAACTGTTTTGCCCTTTGGGCTTGCACCAGTAGAAGTCTTTTGTGAAACTCAGGGAATATAGATTTTTCCCTACTTAGATGATCTGCTAATCCAGGCTACTTTGCAGTTGATCTTACTGCAACATCTCCAGGTCACCCTAAAACTCCTCTTGCAGTTTGGGTTCACCATTAGTGACAAAGTCCTCTCTTCAACCAACTCAGGACCTGGTGTTCCTGGCTGCAGACTAGACATCAAGAGAAGGTGCATAGCCTTACAGCTTACTTTAACAACCTTTCATCCCTCAACAGAT
Organism: Protopterus annectens; assembly: GCF_019279795.1. Classification (NCBI taxonomy): domain Eukaryota; kingdom Metazoa; phylum Chordata; order Ceratodontiformes; family Protopteridae; genus Protopterus; species Protopterus annectens. The sequence continues at coordinate 248,417,130 of NC_056746.1, read as the reverse complement.
GCTCAGCCAGGGAGCTCCTAAGAGCTGTGGGACTCATGGCAGCAAAAATCTCAATACTCCTTCTAGCCAGGCTGTGCATGAGGAAAATTCAGTGGTACATTAAGATGTGTTCCCAACACTCACATCCTTTAGACACAGAGATCCACCTCATACCTTCTGTCAGGAAGGAATTCTCAAGGTGGGTAGACTAGGTGAAACTCATTCCAAGGCTCCCATTTAGTCCACAAGCTCCAACTCAGGAGATGTAAACAGATTCTTCTGATGAGGCCTGGGGGAACGAGCAGGTTCCCACAGAGTTCAGGGCAGGTAGTAACTCAAGATCAAAGATGAGTGCATCAACCTGAAAGAAATGGGGGCTCTCATCTTAGCACTTCAGGTTTCTCACTCATCTGGAAACCAGAGTATACACAAACATTACAATCATGAGGTACATAAGCAGAAAGGCACTAGATCATACCAACTGTGCAGACTAGGGCAGAGTGCTTCAGGCCTAGCCACCCAGATGAGTATGTCTGTGCTCACCACATGCATCCAATCACAGGACTATGTTCTAGCAGACTCATTAAGCAGGTCAGTCGAGGACGCTCACTATTGGTCCCTAAACAGAGAAGTCTTCTTGGACATCCTACACAGGTAGGGAACACCTCAGATTTGTTTGCCTCAGAGAGCAGTAAACAACTTCCCTTCTTTTGCACCAGGACCCCTTGCCCCTCAGTTTGGAGGACATATGCATTCTCCTTCCAGTGGACAGGGAAATTTATGTATGCCTTCCCTCTACTACTTCTAATTCCAAAGGTATAATACAATTCCAAAAAGGAAGAACAAACCTCTTACTGATTACACTCTTTTGGCCAAGACAGCAATGGTCCCCCCTCCTTCTTTTCTATTTAGCCAGGGGCAAGCACCACAAACTAACCACACAAGACAAATCTCATCACACAGCAGAAGGGTTCATTGTATCATCCAAGCCTATCATATCTAAGCCTAAGCCTATAGATGATAGGGTTTTGATCCCTTTTAGGCATTGGTTTCTAGAGGGTTTACTTCAGGTCCTCCAGAAGGCAAGGAGACCCACTACTCATAAGTCCTACATAGCCAAATGGAAGATGCTTTCTTTCTGGTGTCATAGCAATAATCAGGACCCCACAAAATCAGAGGTGCCTTCCATCTTAAAGGATTTGTGTGAACTCATGAATGCAGGAATCTCATACTCTTCCATCAAGGTCCCCATTCAGTCATCTCTGCCTGTCTTCCTCTCAATCCACATGTTATGTTTGGGCCCAAGGTCAAACAATTCCTAAAACTGGTACTACATCTGCAGCCCCCAAGGAAGCCTATACCCCCCTCCTTAAAACCTCAAGTTTATACTGGAAAAGCTCACTATACCCCATTTGTAACTAGCTGCTTTAGCAAATCTCAGATTCTGCACCTGGAGAACTATCTTAATTTTGTTTCTCACTTCTGCTAGGAAAATCTGAGTTGTAGGCACTCATGATTATTACACCCTTTCTAATTTTTCACACAAGGACAGGGTAACCCTGAGGGTTAACCCCTCTTTCATGCCTGAAGTAGTGAATGAGATGTCCCTCAACTAGGACCTAAACCTCCTTACTTTTTCCCAGACCACAGAACAGTGGGAAAGATGCCTGCACTCTTCAGATGTACATAAATAGATTTTGTTTAGTCCAAGTAAAACTTCAGCCTTTTGTAAGTCAAACTGTTTCATTCATGGACTCCAAACTGGGCCAGACAGTATCTAAACAAAACATTGCAAGCTAGATCTCTTAAACTCATTTCATTTTGTTATTCTCACCATGGTCAATCCTTGCCCTCCTGACCTTAAGCTCACTCTATCAGGGCAGTGTCATCTTCAGGGGCCTTCTACAAAAGGGGAGATGCCAGAACTATCCTGGAAGTGGCCACATAGTCAGTACACACCTTCACTAAACACTACAGAATTGATGGCTTTGCAAGATCCAGACCTGCCTTTGCTAGCTTAGTCCTCTCAGACAATTCCTTTCTCCATTAGCCAGCCTTCCTTCATCAGTTTTTGCTCTGAGAATCACCCATCTGTTTGGAATACTGCAACAGTGATCTCAGTCAGGGCATAGTATAGTTGTGTAAAAACTTACCATAACAATAAATGTCCTACTGATCACAGCTGCAGTATTTCTTCTCACCTTCCTTCCCTTTTGTTTGGGATAAGATCTATTCATCTTTCTCTTTCTGCCATATCTGCAGGACCCTAGGACTGACGGGGGCTTCTACCACTTCCTGCTAGGCTCCTCCTAGCTGACCAGTTGCTTTCTCATTGGTCTTCAGGCTGCTGGCTTAGAGATATAGTCTGAGGACCTACTGTCATATGTCTACCTATATACGCTATACACCTGCGAGTTGAAGTCATACATTGGACGTACTATACAGAGAAAGTTAAGCTCTGGTACCCCAGCTGGACATCAGGAGAGATAACTCATGTGTTTGGAATAGTCCAATAGTGATCAGTAGGGCATCTATTATTATGATAAGTTCCAATACCACTGTACTTTCCCCCAAGAATTGTGTCAGGACATTTTGCAAGAATTCGGTAAACAAAGATAACTTCATGCATTCTGATAAAATGTGCTCCCAATTTTCTCTCTCCTTCCCTTCACATCTCCAACAACTTTTCTCAACTTGAATGAAAAATCCTCTGAAGTCTGCTTGGAGTATAAAGACACCTATGTAGACATTTCCATGCAAATATAACAACTCTTCTGGACTTTGTGGCTTACCTACAGGTGTTACAAAATTTCTCCCATTTTCTTTTGTAATTTGCCATTTTACTCTTCCTTCCCAATCTTTTCTACCCCCCACAATTGATTTTTATAGTTGAAATGCAGTATTTTATATACCTTACTGATTATCCCTTTCTTGGTAATGTCTTCTGCTCTCGATTCCACTAAAAATCTTAACCAGAGTTGTTCTTTCAGTACTCTCCTCTCTCTTTTCCACATTCTGCCAACAATTACTGAATGCCCGGGCCATTTGTGTTGTGTTGTGTGTAGCCCGCAGCCCAAAAATAAACCAGAACAAACATGGCATGACAATGCTGTACTCATAAATTTCAAAAATAAATGTTTTATTTGGTTGGCATGCTTGTTTTGGTTTGTTCTGCCAACAGTCCCTCATATGGAAGGTACTCACTGCTTGGCTTCATCTCATTCAATCACTTTTCCCTTCCAAATTATTTGTTCTGAGTAGTGTGGTTCCTTTGTAAAATTGTATCTGTTATTACTTACTGCATTATCTTTTCTGTATACTTAGTTGTATGTGTTCCTATTGGTAATATCTTGTTTTTGCACTCACTCACTGGTTTAGTCTTTGTAATAGTGTCATAAATTTATAAACATAATATTCTGTATAATTGTTGCTGTTCTTAAGTGCTTGCTTCTAAAACCTTAATCTATCTGCATCCCTCTTACTTCCACTGTTCCACTATCATCTGTATCTCTCTGCCTGTATTTATATATATATCCACACATTTTAAAGTATGCCTTCATATCGCTTAGTCCTAATCCACCCTGTTGTATAGAGCAAATCAGTTTATCACACTGTACTCTTGCTCTTTTCCCTTTCCAGATAAATTCCTTCAACTCTTTATTTTTTGCCATCCACAGTTTTTCCACTGGATCATAAAGGTATGCCTGGTCTGTTTATAGGACCAAAGGAACTAAAAACATTTTCACTGCTTGTAGCTTACTATGTCCCTGGCCATTAGTTTATGTGTTTTTTTTTCATAATCTTCTGCTTAATCCTTTCCCCACACCCTTACTGCAACAGAATCCCTTTTCATCAATGCACCCAATTACTTCATCTTTTAATGTCCCAATAATGGTTTACATCCAATTGGTCGTGCGACCGAAGGTCGATCCGGCGGAATTCCAAACCAAATCATCGAATCTTGGACTCATGAATGCTCATAATATCACGCACAGCATTGAATTCGAAAGTCCCGATCGCACACTTGCCGCAACAAGCACTACCATGGGTCAAGAGGGGGGTATAGTAGCCTGGCCAGCGTTCGGTAATCTCGGGTTTGACGTTCGCAGCTTCAACATTCAACAGTCCTGGTGTTCTGCTTTCGGCATGTTCGCGTTCGGTCATTGGCCATACACGCAAATGCATGTACACCCCCAATAACTATGGGTGGTATTGAACTAATTCATTGGGTAGGTACATAATTTGCAGTTACAGTCTTTGTTTTACCTTCATTTGTTTGATATTCTGAAGTACTTAAAACTGCCTTAAAATATCCCACAGTACCATGTCATCTTTGGGATTTGTCAGATGCAAGATGTCATCATCCACTGCACCAATTATATCCTTGGATTTGTGAATTCTTTATCTTTTAGCTAATGGTTCCAAGTATATTGCAAATAACAGACAGGAAAAAAATCATCCTTACCTAGTCCATCTGTTCAAATTCAACCTATCAGAAAAGACTCCTCCATTATTTTTGCCCCTTATCCATCGATAAAAGAATAGGGGAAGTTCCTCAGTGTCCTGGCCAAATTTTCCCTTGTTAATATGAATACTGTAGTGGATCTCCCCTGAAAAGAGGACACTGGCCTAGTGGGACTAGCCCAGTCAATACAGAGTAAATGAAATAAATAAATCATAAATTCTCCGTACTAACTGTACTATACTGTTTAGGAATACAAATGCTACCGTTGTCGTGCTCATAGGTTCCCAGCAAACCCTGTCATATACTTTCTCTGCATCCAGATTAATCAACAATATTAGTCATGATTTAGAATTGATATTGGTTTATGTAATGCAGGGTCTGTGTGGTCCTCGCTCACCTTTTGTACTACCAGATTTGCATTTTTAAAAGTTGCTTAATAGACGTCGTAATTGTTTCCTTTTTTGCCGGAGATTTCTCACTTTCTTCTACTGAATTTTGTTACTTAATTTCACAACAGCTGTTCTGTACATCTGACAGTAGGCCTTTTTTTATTAGCATGTTGCAAATAACTTTTATTTAGTTTCAAAGAAAACTTGTTTTAGATGTCTTTTCCTACAAAGGAGAAAGATATATCTTTATATATCTGATGAGCATAATCTGTAAAACCAAAAGTCCTTCCAGGAGGCAGACAGCAGCAATTTCAAATGTAGTTCAAGGAATAATCCACAAAAACAGTCTTCAAAAGACAGCTCCACAAGGAAAAACAGGAACATTCAATTCTGATAAAACACAGCACTGCTTTATTCAAACCAAGCACAAGCGCTTTCACTACTGCTTCTTCAGGTGTATGAGAAAAGTTAAAATAGCACCTGTTTAAATACCAAACAACTGAGCACACGATCAATTAGTTTAAAGGCAACATGTCACAAGCAGTAGTGAAAGCGCTTGTGCTTGGTTTGAATAAAGCAGTGCTGTGTTTTATCAGAATTGAATGTTCTTGTTTTTCCTTGTGGAGCTGTCTTTGAAGACTGTTTTTGTGGATTATTCCTTGAACTACATTTGAAATTGCTGCTGTCTGCCTCCTGGAAGGACTTTTGTTCTCTGGTACTGTATTGTTTCTTTCAGTTTTACTTCTGGAGGTTACAGGAGCTCATTGGGAGTATATATTCTTCTTATTTAGTATAATCTGTAAAACATTGAAGAAAAGATGCAGATGATGGTAACATAAAATCGAGCATTTTCTGGCTGCTAATTTCTTGTCTGTTCAAAAAAAATAGAAGAAAATAATACAATAAGCTGATTAAGAATCTTTAACTCGGTTGCAACATAAGATGAATCTCTGAGAAAACAGAGATGCTTTTAGTAGGTGCAGAATCCTCCCCTTAGGGAGATATAGTCCGCTCTCATTGCCTGCTCACCACCTTTTCCCTGTGCTACAAGAACTGATTCTCTATCTGGTTTGTTCCAAAAATCCCCAGTTCATAGGTTATGGCATCTTAGTAAGAGGAGTGGGTAGGATTTGAGGGATGTTAGATTGTTCAGCTGAGCAGGACATAGGTCAACACAAGCTTTTAAAGGTTATTCTTTCCACTGTCGTTTTGTAGGAAAAAATTAAGTTGTTTTAAGTCTTTCTATTCTAACAGGAAAGGTGAAAAAATTAAGACATGGGACAATACTTACGTTTTATCCAGTAAAACTGATGGTTTCTTAAGGAGTATAGATATTCCTTCTCCTTGTAGAGAATAAACAAACAGGTGAATAGAAGGTACCATGTAGAAATGAGCAATTTTGAGTTTTAACCACACACCTGTTAATGTGAGCTGCAGCACTTATCAGCAACTGAATTGTCTCCTTCCCACCTTCTGAAGAAATCGAAGATGCACAACAATGACAAGGGCTGTAACAGCAGGGACTCTGGGGCTTTGGTTAGATTTATCACCGCCACCACTTGTCATACTACAGACAATTCAGAAGCTGGTCACTTCAGCACCATCACCTGACCATACCAGTGTATGAGAGATAATATGTTGGCTAGATGAATGCATGCATCCTCTGGGGCCTACATTTTTTTCCACTTGCTCTGTTTGGATCACACTCCTTGCACTTATCAGTAAGGTCTTTTGTACAAATAGCTAAATGCCAGCATGTTAAAATGTCCATGTGTTTGTCAGTTTACTGTCCAAGACCTGCATCAGCATTATCTTTATTGCCATAAGAAAAAGCACTATGTCAATAACTTCTACAAGTGCTAGTATGTCAATCCTGTCAGTTGGAGGAACAGAATGGAGAAGATTTTTATCTACTTGACATCTAAAAAAAGATGATGATTATTGTCAGTTCATCACAAGGTGACTGCTGGGAAAGTTCTCTATACAACCTCAGACTTTATATGGAACATTGCAGAAGAACAAGTATTTGCAGAGCAGGTTGAGGCCTGATCCTCTGAGAAGTAAATTTTATATTAAATCATCCCCAAGTCTTCACAGGTGCTGAGTTTGGCTTTGGTAAAGAAAACAACTGAGCTGCCTTTCTCTGCCTTGGTAGAATATGAGTGTATGACAGTCCATCTCTTGCTGTTATCCCTGGGAGTTTATCCAGAGGATCTTGCACATCTCAACCCCATGATTGTCTGATATCCGACATCTAATTTTGATCCTGTATATTGTTTTTTGAGTCACCAGTCAAGGATTGAACTTATGCTGCTCCAAGGCTCACATGCCTGGTTCTAGACATCAGGTGCATGCTTGACATCTGATGAAAGCTTGAGCTGGGTGTGTGATTACACCATATGTTATTGCAATCCTAAGCCTGTCATAACCTCTCCACAGGCCTTTCTCTAGTGCATGATGCTTTTGGCTGTTTGCATGCAAATTTCCCATTCCCTGACTCCCACCATGCATCAGTCAGATGTTCATCTTAAAGAGATACTATACTGAAGCTCACATCCACAAGTGCTGGTATGTTGGTCTCCCTCAAACTTTGATGTCTGTGAAAAAGCAGAGGACTGTGTGACCACTGTCTGTCAGATGGACAAGGGTAATGAGTCAGCTGTGATCTCCACTTCCCCTTTGGATAACACCACCTTTGGGGATCCCCTCAGTGTTACAAGAAATCCTAGATGCCTTCAGACATAACTTTCTCCCACAGAAATGTCTACTGGATTTTCTAGGTAATAAGACTAAGGAATTCTTGATTATCCCCTCTTGGGAGACCGTTATTAAAGATGCTGTTCAAGGTGTCTGAAAGTATTCTGACTCTACCTTTTGCACATGAAAATTTCAATCAAGCACAGGTTCCAAAAACTGCAATATTTTTCTTACCACCTCTCTCTGAGTCTGTAGCTTAGGTTAGTGTGGGAAAAAAGTTTACTTCTCTAATACACCAGGATGTCAGACCCCAGCTGTTCATCTGAGGATGCATGTCAGGTCCCATTTCCATTCCAACTTGATTAGAAGGGCTCTAAAACGTCTCTCAAGATCTCGGTCTGAGTTCAAAGAGGACTGCCTAAGATATTTTGTCTATGACTTGAACAGTGTGCTATTATGTATTATGTTGTAACTTTGTGCAGACACATTGGCTATGGCTGCAAGCACAGGTTTGTGCCTCCACAAAACTAAATGCCTGAAATTGTCTTTCTTTAAGAAGGAGCTCAGAACTGGGATTCTTGATGTCTGTTTCTTAGGAAAAATGCTTGTCTGTCAGTCCATATTTGACATAGTTGCCCCTACCTCTTTGGATAATCTTCATGATGATTCTTCTACTACTTCAGTATCTTTCTTTTTTAGGTCTGGTAAACACCAAAACAGTAAGGATGTGTTCACCATCTGAAAAAGGTTCTGAATCTCTGAAGCTTCACATAGTCTTGTCCCAGTAATATCATTTAGGAATGCTCTAGATGATGGCCTTGCTGGGTGTTTCAGCCTTAATCACGACTGTGATATGGGACTGCTGATGAGTAGAGCATTCTCTGTGTTTGTTTCAGCTTGGAGCAGCATTGTCAAGAGACAGGTGGTAATAGATGTGATCGCTCTTGGCCATGTCTTGGATCTCCTAGGTCTTCCTCTAGAAATTCCTCCACTCAATGTAGTTAGGGAGGGGCAAGAGGGGCCAACTGCTCAGGGTGCAGAGAGTTGGGGGGGGTGCCATCAGTCAATCCTGTTCTCTCTTTAATGCAATACCAGCTGTATTTGCAGTCAAACCTGAGTGCTATACTGCTCTCTGTGTGGTCTAAATTGTAACATCTGCTTGCTAAATTGTAGAAAGCTGTTTGCTAAAGTTTAAAAGTAAACTCTCTCTCTCTCTCTCTCTCTATATATATATATATATATATATATATATATATTATCCCTTTTTAACTAAAGTCTGAGTTAAGGTTAAAATAATGCTGTGATCTTTGGCTATAGAGATGGGGATGTAAAGATGTATTGGTCACATTATATGTAGAGTTAAAGTAAAGGTAATTTCTTCTGTTTTTACAGAGGTGGCTATATAGATTAATGTCCTTTGTTTAAGCTGCAAGCAAGTTTTTTTTAAGTGAAAGGCTTGGCAAATAAGACAAAATGCTGAAAGGCATGGAAAGTGGTAGTTCTTCCTTGCATTGCAAAGTCACTTTTCTTCAATTGGCAGATGCTCTCACTAAGAGACAAAGGTATGGAAAGTGACAGTTCTTTCTTGCATTGGAAAGTCATTTGGTATTTTTTGCAATTGACAGATGCTCTCACTGTAGACAAGTCTACAGATACAAGCAGATAATCATGAGATGTCTGAACAGTATGTTCTAATTGAAATTTACAAAAAATAATTTCATGCATATGTAAAGCTACTGTTTTTTTTTCATTGCTAACTGCTTGGAGGTGCAATAGTTATTGGACATCTGAACACCTGCACTAAGTGAATTATTCTAGATACAGTATCTTTAACATTTAGAGGTATACTGGTAAGAAATTCAGTGAAATAATAAATGAAATTTAAAACTGTGGGAAGTGAATAATTTGTACAGGTAGTTGCCTTCCTAGCAGTCTTAATACTTTAATGCATTTACTATAACAGTGCATAATTTAGGATCAGATGATGTCTGCTCCATCTGATTCAACATTTGGGACTTTCGATCTGACACCAGCTGTTTCTAAAGGTCTTCAGTTTGTCTTAGCTAAACTTCCCTTACACATAACTCCCTGCATCTCATCGACTTCCCAGATTTAGTTTGCCACTATTCTGGTCTTCAGCTCATTCCTTGGCTGCTTTCCTTTTTTTTTGGTTTTATCTATATATTTTTGACTTGGTGTGGTGAGATTTTCCTTTCCCTTACTCTTTTATTGTAGTTTTTTTGTTTAGATTAGTTAGGTCAACCCTTTCTCTCTACCCCTTCCAGCCTTTTTCTCCCCATGATAGTGGCCTTTGATGTTGTAAAGAGGATGTTCTTGGTTATGGAGATGGGTCAGATATCTCCATCTAGCAGTTCTTTTTGCCACTGACCTGTCATCAGGCCACTCCCAGACAGCCTGCATCTACAGGTCTCCAGTCTACCCTGTCAGAGGGGTAACCCCAGTTTTCCCCTTCTTCTACTGCTTTGTTAGAGTGGGAGGTTTTGAGGAAGAGGAAATGCAAGAGGAAGCACTTGTATTCTCTGGAAGAATCCCTCACCGGGGATACTGACCTTGAGGATGGATAGAGCTCTTCCAGGTCCCTGTGTGATGACACCTCTTTTGGTGATTTGTTGGAGCTGCTTCACCTGTGTGGAGGCTGGACCATGGAAACCCCCCTCCAGAGAAGTTAGCCTTCCTGGAGGCTTTTGGCATAGGCCCATCCATGCCCTGAGTGTTGCCCCTCCAGATGCCCCTATAGACTTGGTATCTCAGTGGGAGTGGAAGGAGCCCAACACAGTAGAAGCAATACCCCAGAAACTGGACAAAGTTCTTGCCCCACTCAAGGACAGGCCTCATTAGAGCAAGGGTCCAGCCATCAATGCCATCATGGTGGCTGCAGCCAATTAAAAAGGAGATTTCCAAAGAGAGCTCCTGAACAGGGAGTCTTGGGTGCTGGAACAATTAAGGAAGCAGTTCTATGCCTCATCCACCTTTACTTTGAGGACTCTGCATTACTTGTCTCACATTACAAGGCTTCAGTGAGATCCGGTTCTCTAAGTGTCAGGCACCCTCAAGACACAGCAGTCTCCAGATACCCAGAAAAAACTGTGGACTCGTTTGTCCACTCTGACTTCTATCATGGTGTCTATGAGAGTCATTCTGAATGTGGCTGATGGAGCATCCAGAGCAGCAGGTGCCAGAATTGCATTGAGGTGCCGTGCCTGGATGCGGTTGTGCAACTTTGCAGACTGCTTCAAAGCATCCTTTATTATTGTCCCTTTTGATAGGTCATCTTTGTGTGGACCCAAGGTTAATGACACACTGATGAGGAGCAAACAAGATAGGAAGACACTGTCCACCATCAGAGTCTGCTTTTCCACTCCCAGCAATCCTTTTTTAGGAATCAGAAGGCTTGTGAGCATCTCTTCCTTTGAAAGTCACAGTTTTCTTCCCAGGGTGCTCCGCAGAGGGTTCCTCCTGAAGATAGGGGGGAATTATAAGGGACACCGTCCCAAGGGCAGAGCTGGTTTTCAGAATCAGGACTTCTGCAGGGCCTTTTCTGGCAGGCTGTTTTAGCGATCCTGAAGGATTGCCCAACTGCTTGCCTCCAGAGGCAGTCAGAGGTCATCTACATCTTCACCCCAAAATTTGGGAGGCCATCACCTCAGGTGTCTGGGTGTTGACAGTCATATTCAGAGGGTATGTTATCCCCTTTATAGAAATTCCCAAAGATCTCCCAAAACAGATCCCCAGTGTTCCAGCTCATCAAAGCCTTCCCGTAGCAGCAGAGATCAGGAAGCTGCTGACAAACTGAGTCATCCAGGAGGTCCCACCAGACCCATCTATTCCAGATTCTTTTTAGTACCAAAGAAGACAAAGGAACTCAGGCTTGTCTTAGAGCTGAGCAAGTTGAACCAGTTCATCATAAAAACCAAGTTCCAGATGGTCATGGTGCAGTCTGTGTTGCCTGTTCTGAGGAAGGGCAATTGGATGTGCTTGATAAACCTCAAGAATGCCTACCATCACATACAGCTAGATTGACATTCTTGGAGGATCCTTTACTTCCAACTGGGGGGTAAATCAGTTTCAGTTTAAGGCCCTGCCATTTGGTCTTACCACAGCACCCCTCCCCCACAATGTTTACTATGTGCATGGCAGTGGTTGTAGCTTGGCTCCAACTGCAGGGGTTTCAGGTGTTTCTGTTCCTGGACAGTTGGCTACTCCCTGCCCCCATGAAGGCATTGTTGATATTGGCCAGGGACTTCTTGCTCCAACTATGCAAAAAAACTAGGCATTACAGTCAATTACCCCAAACAAGAGCCTTCAGCCTGTACAAGTCTTAGAGTTCATAGGGTGTCATTTAGACACAGTCCATCAGACTACCAGGTTCCTATCCTCCAGAGTTCTCAGTCTTCAAGTTCAGGCCTTGCCAGTTTTTGCAATTTTCAAACCTATTACTCATTCCCTTCTAATGCTTTTAGGCCATGTGGCAGTAATGATAGGGCTAGCTCCTCTGGCCAGGTTTTATATGCTGGCTCTGTAGTGGACAATGGCTGTATAATGGTCTCTCATTACTCATCCTTTGGATTTCCTGATATGGCTGATGAGAGTACATCATGAGCAGATTCAGTGGTGGCTGCAGTCTCCGTTAGTTCTACAGATAAGTTTTGTAATTCCCTCTCCTTCAGCCACAGTCACTATGGGTTTGGGGCATTTTGAAGGGAGGGCCATTCAAGAATTCTGTTCTTCTGCAGAGGCTCACATTCACATCAACATCCTGGAGATGAGAGCCATCCTCCAAGCATTGCAGGATTTTCAGGATGTTCTCCCTAAGGATGTGATCACAGTTCAGATGAACAATATGTCAGTAGTTTGGAACCTCAACAAACAGTGAGCAACAGGCTCTTACCCCCTTCATTGAGAGTCCATGAGGGTCTGGCAATGGGACATCCACTCTCAACTGTTTCTGATGGCAATGCACATCCCAGAGAAGTCCAACATTCTAGCCAGGAGTCTCAGTAGGAATATCCTGTTGCCCTATGAGTGATCTCTGAATCTGATGGTAGCAGCTCAGATTTTTCAGTGCTGGGGCATTTCATGTTGCAGCCAGTGTGTGCCCTTGTCCAACACCAAGTGTGAGAGCTATTATGCCCTTGTTCCCCCTGCAGGACAGACACCCAGGGATGCTCTGATGTTTGCTTGGCCTGCGGGTCTCATGTATGCCTTTTCCCCAGTTCCCCCTCATAATGAAGTTTCTTCAGAAAGCAGCCCATTGCAGAGCTTCCATGATCCTCATTACCCCTTTTTGGCCTCAAAAAGTGTGGTTTTCCTCTGTGTAACCTTTGTTGAAACACTCCTTTGGGTGTTGAATCCCATTCCAGAGCTTATCTCTCATCCAGCCCAATCCACCCAATCTTCAGTTTATCAAGTTGACTGCATGGCTTCTCCAGTTTCCTTGATGGCCAGGAATCCAAAGCTTTCAAGGGCAATGGTTCATATATTGTCATCCTCTCAAAAAATCTCCACTAGGAAAGTATACATCAATAAATGGAAGAGATTTGTTTTATGGACAGAGGCTGTGGGGCTTGATCCCTTCTCGGCCTCCTTGGAGTCAGTTTTGGACTTTTTAGCTGAGCTGTTCAATTCAGGCTTCAGCTTTCTGCTATCCAAGGTTCAGTTAGTAGTCATTTTCAAACTTTCATATTGGCAGAGATGATATGTCCTGGGCTTCTCTCAAGATCTTCAAGGTCTTTTTAAAGGGTACTTTTCTTCTTTGTTGTCCAGTATAGGATCCGATTCCTCCCTGGGATTTGCCCGTTGTTCTTCAGGTCTTGATTGGTTCCACCTTTGAATCTTCAACCTCCTTGGATCTGAAGCTTTTATCCTGGAAAACATTGCTTTTGGTGGCAATTACCTTGTCTGAAAGGGTATCAGAATTGGAAGCACTTAATTCTTCTTCACCTTTTTTAGTTTTTCATAAGGACAGAGTGTCTCTTCATGCAAACTCTTTCTTACTAAGGTAGTTTCAGAGAATAAACTTCACAATTCACTTCATCGTCCTGTGTTCTTTCCCAATTTTTCTAACGAAGGTGAATACCTTCTGCATTGTCTAGACATGCATAAGCAACTGCAGTTTTATCTTGACCTTACCAAATCCTTCAGAAAGTTTATACAGTTGTTTATTTCCTTCTCAAAATCCAGGCTGGGCTCTCCTGTGTCTAAAGTAACTTTATCCAAATGTTTGTCAGATTGTATTCTGTTTGCATACTCTCTCAGAGGCAAGTCTCTTTCACATAATCCTAGTGACCATCCTACTAGTGCTGTAGGTACTTCTATAGCTTTTCTTTCAAGAGTGCCTATGGATATCTGTGCTGTTGCTACTTGGTTGGGCCATCATACCTTTGTGTTGCATTATATGTTGGACATTCAATCCCAGTTTAGGGCTTCTTTTGTTTTTACTATTTGCAGAATATCCTTCCCTAGCTGCTTCCTAGGAATTGTCATGGTTGGGGACTCTGTCCCACAAGTTGAATCAGACAGAGCAGACAGAATCAGATACAAAAGTTATGTACTCACCGTAAAGATAGATGTGTGTTGTCTGTCTCTGTCTGGTTCAACTTCCCACCCTCCTGATCCTGACCTTCTTGTAGATTTTGCAAGTTTTCCCTTGGTCATGGCTGGACAGCAGGGGCCCATCTTTCTGCTTACCTAGATTCTCATGTTTTCCCTGAAGATATCCTTGTAACTAGGCAGGAAATGGGAATTAGTTGGAAATGTTATTTCATTCTACTGATACTCAGGGGGCAAACTCAGTCTGAGAAGTTGATGGAGGAGCAGGTAGTTATTGGTAAGGGAGACACAACCAGGTCAAGCTGAAAGGCTTTAGAATTGGCCAGTGTTGAATCTAAGTCAGATCCAAAGTCCCACAGGTTGAGGTAGATGGAGATGGACAACATGGATCTATCATTATGGTGAGTACATAACTTTCTTTTAATTATTTAAATACAACCAGTGCACTTTTTCTTAGGGCTAAAAGTTAATGTTTACTGAATGCAATCAAGCTGTTTTTTTCCACATATGGGAAGAGAATAGAGATAAAAAAGAACAAATAGTGATTAATGTAGGTGGGAACGCATATTCTAACATAGAATGGGTAACCATAAATGTTCATCATGTTTCACTGATGCAGTCATTACACTTGGGTTATCCTGCTGGCAGGCTACCCGCAGTCAGCCTGAATTCCAAAGTCCTGTTCCGGCGTCGGTTGCTGTTGCCTCTTCCCTCACATCAGTGCACCAGGGGTATAAAAGATGCAGCCAATGCCATTTTCTTCAGTCTTTCTTGCTGCACGGTGCCCAAAGCAAAAGCAGTTCGCAAGTGCCAGTCGGCCGACTCCTGAGATTTTTGAAATCGAATTTCAGATCCGAAGTCTTCAATAAAGCTAAGTACCCCATTGGGGAAACTTTTTTCTTGCTCCAGACCAATGTCAGAAAAAGTTAACAATTGTATTTCTTGTGGGAAGCAAATACTTCATAAGGATTTCCACTCTTACTGTATTCCTTGGCTAGGCCCTGACCACGACGTTGCTAGTTGTCGGTTTTGTGCTAGATTTAACCAACGCACTATTAAGCGTCGGTACGATTTTGCTTTTCATTATTTAGGAAGAAGGTTTAACTACATAATGCCGTCGGAACAACCAACGACCGGAATTCATAAAAAACGCAAGGATAAAGACAAGGACAAGCATCAGAGGTCCAAAACCGACGACGAAGCTTCTTCTAGGCCAGTCGCCGGTGCTCAGTGAGGCGCTTTCGCAGCCCCTGACTCCCGCTACCTCAGAGCCACAGGCCGCCTCTGACTCCCACGTGGAGACAGCTAGGCCTCTGGATACTCAAGGTATTGGCCCTTCGGAAATTAATCCCTCAGATGGGTCCAGAGCCACTGAGCAGGCATCGGCTTCTGAGGGTGTCTTCATACCTACACAATTTTATATAAAGCCTACTTCAGCATCCAAGACAAAGTCTAAAACAGTTTTAAAGACAAGGAAACCAGTACAGCATTCTCCAGGACAGGCTTCTATGCCTAAGAAACAGATGCTCAAAATGGCCGAAGACCTAATTACTTTGATCAGGGGTTCCCATCCCCCTCCTGATAAGAGGCCTAGGCAAGAGACTGAATATGATTCCTCTGATCAGGTTTCCATTTCCTCTGATTCCTCTTCTGATCAGGGATATTCTGTTCCTCCCTATGAGTATTCTGATGCTGAAGATTCTATTCCTTCAGCTTCTCCTCCTGAGGACTATTCTTTTGGGGAAACCCTGCATACCATGAGGGAGCATTTCCATTGGGAGAGCCAGAATGATTCCAATTCTAAGAAAAGACTTAGAGAGTTTATTTTACTTCCTCAGCACATACCTCTTGCAATTCCCCCTGTTCTAGACATAGTAGATGATGTTTTTTCAGAGTCCGGCCTGTCTCCAGACTCTTTACCTCCTGCCTCTGTTAAGCCAGACAGATACTACAGGGTCCCAGACTCCCATAAATCTCTTTACAAAAACCTTGCTGCTGACCCAGAAACTATCTCACAGGGTCCCAAAGGGGTCAAGGCTGCTTCTGCCAAAACCCTGTCCCCTCAGACAGAGATTCTAGGTCTTTGGACAAATGGGGGAAAAAAGTTTACACTTCTGCTACCTTGGCTGTAAGGGCTTTAAATTGTCAATTTCATATGCTCAAATATCAGCAATACTTAATGTATTTGTTAAAACAAAAAATGTTGACAAATTCTGAATGTTCTGAGAACAAAGATTTGCAGGATTTATTGCATGCAGCTGAACAAGTGGGAAAGCATGCTTTGCCATGTGGCTATGATTCACTGGAGGCCTCGTGCAGGGCCGCTGTTACAGGTTTTGTTATTAGAGGGCATACTTGGTTAAAGGAACAGAATCTGCCTGATCATGTTAAAGCAAAACTATTGGATTCTCCATTACAGAATGATACTTTGTTTGGTGTTAAGGCAGAGGAGGTGTTAAAGAAAATGGAGGATAAGGCAAAATCTATGCAGACAGTAAAGGATTTCTTACAGGTACAGCCACCCAGATTTAGCATGAACTGGCCTTCTAACAATTGGTCCTTTCCAGTGTCAGACAGACCACAAAGAGGCAGATTCAGATGCCCTAGAGGCAGGCAACAACCCCAGGGCTCGTACAGGCCCAAACAATGGGGTGCTTCTACCTCCAAAAGTGGAGAAGACAAATCACAGCCTTATAGGAAACAGTCCCAATGACTTCATTCTGCCAATGCCAAGCACTTATTTTTCAGCAGTACCCTTAGGGGGAAAGCTAGCACTTTTTTCACGAAACTGGCACAAGATCACCCAGAACAAATAGGTCTTAAATATAGTCTCTCAGGGCTACAGGTTCCACTTTCACACCTTTCCAAAGGCAAAAGGTATGCTAGACCTGCCATGCAATCAATGGTAAGAGGCACAAAAACAAGTTTCATCTCTCATGGACATGAGGGCTATTCAGCCAGTGCCATAACAAGAACAGGGATAAGGATTTTACTCAAGACTTTTCTTAGTACCAAGAAAGGACAAAGCCTGGAGACCAATTCTGGACCTGTCTATTCTAAATACTTTTCTAGACGTCCCAAAATTCAAAATGTTGACTCTAAAGCAGCTTCTGCCCATGTTGGACAAGAAGGCTTGGCTTGTAACTTTGGACCTCAAAGAGGCATACCTGCATGTCCTAATCAGACAATCTTGCAGAAGATACCTCAGATTCATAGCTGGCTCACTGCACTACCAATTCTCTGCACTGCCCTTTGGCTTATCTACTGGGCCCAGGGTGTTCACAAAATGCCTGGCACCAGTAATTGCATTTTGCAGACAAAGAGGAATTCAAATATACTCCTACTTGGACGAGACTGCCTTATTCAAGCAAAGGTATTCTACTACAGCATCTGGCGTTTGTAAAAAGATTACTGATTTGCCTAGGGTACACAGTAAACGAAAAGAAATCAAAACTAGTACCCTCACAAGAGATAATATTCCTGGGTGCAAGCTTAAATACAACTGCCCAGATGGCTTATCTCACGCCACACAAACAAAGGCATCTGACTTCTTACTTTAAAGACATGGCAACAAAGACCCAGTTATCTGCAAGAAAATTTCTGCAGGCTCTGGGCTACATGGCATCCTGCATTCTACTAATTCCATATGTAAGACTGCATATGAGGAAACTACAATGGTATCTAAAAAGTGTTTGGACTCAACATTGCCACAGCCTGGAAACAGTATTTACTCTCATTCCCTGCCTGCAACAAGAATTTCAATGGTGGGCACAGGCTTGTCACCACAATAAGGGACAGCCATACACCTTACCCACTGCCAGGCATCAGATTATGCCTGGGGGGGCTCACGTGGCAGGAAAATGTATTCAGGGCACATGGCCCACAAACCAAATGCATCTTCATATCAATCAAAAAGAGATGCTAGCTGTACAAAATGCCCTGACAGCCTTCAAGGACCTACTTCATCCAGGACAACTACTGATAAAGACGGACAATACTACAGTCATGTGGTACATAAACAAACAAGGGGGCACACATTCCTACCCCCTCTGCAGGCAAGCCATGACATTGTGGAACACATCATTGCTTATCAAGTACATCTGCAAGCACAATTCCTGCCAGGAAAAACAAACACTTTGGCAGACGAACTAAGCAGAAACCTCATGGATCCTCACAAGTGGAAATTGGATCCACAAATCTTCAACATGATAACAGGAAAATGGGGATGCCCAGACATAGATCTATTCACTTCCCCTCACAACTGCCAGCTACAGAGATTCTGCACTTGGACTTATCACAAGAAAGCATGGAAAGTAGATGCCCTTTCATTCAGCTGGAAAGCCCTTACGGTATATGCCTTCCCTCCTCTGCCTCTACTCTCCAAGGTACTCCTAAAGGTCAGACAAGAGAAGCCAAAAATTATACTGATTGCCCCAGACTGGCCACGCCAGCACTGGTACCCAATCCTCAAGAGCTTGTCTCAAGGCCCAGCCTGAACATTGCCTCTAATACCTCATTTGATGACCCAACAGAACAATAAGATACTGCCCAGCCAACTCAGAACCCTAAATCTGGCTGCATGGCAGATTATGTAATCATTCAGAACACACCTCTCTCTAAAACAGTTATGGATGTTATTTTGGAGGCCAGGAGGCCCAGCACCAGAAAATCTAATGCAGAAAAATGGAAGAGATTTTGTGCTTGGAACCAAGCGCAGGGGATTGACTCGCTTGAACCAAATATTCCTCAGATTTTGCAATACCTAACTGAGATGCTGGACAAAGGCCTATCCTTCTCATCAATTAAGATCCATGCCTCTGCCATTTCAGCTCATTACAATACGGACCCACCTATTTTTTCTCATCCACTGCTAAGACAGTTTCTCAGAGGGGCCAAAAACATAAGACCTCCAAGGGCTCCAATACCTACATGGGACCTCAATTTTATCTTGGAAAAACTCACACTGCTTCCTTTTGAGCCTGCCAATACAGCAGAGATAAAATACTTGTCATGGAAAACCACTCTTCTCCTAGCAATAACTTCAGCAAGAAGAGTCTCAGAGTTACAGGCACTAATGGCTGTGGAACCTTTTTATTATTTTCCATCATGACATGGTTTCTCTAAGGATAAACCCGACATTTATGCCTAAGGTAGTGTCCAGCGTGGCTCTTAACCAAACCATACATTTGCCTACCTTTTATCCAAACCCACAGAATAAGGGGGAGAGACTTCTGTATACTTTGGACATACACAGACAGCTACGCTTTTACTTGGACAAGACTAAAGCTTTCAGGAAGACTGAGCAACTCTTAATGGCATATGCTGCAGGTTCCCAAGGAAAAGCCATTTCAAAACAGACTATTTCAAAATGGATAGGCCACTACATTCGTTTCTGATATTCACAACATGGCAAATCAGTGCCCAAGGGCATTAGGTCACATTCTACCAGAGCAGCAGTCACCTCAGCAGCCTTCCTTAGAGGAGTACCAACCAAGGATATTTTGGCAGCTGCAACATGGACTTCAGTGCACACTTTTACAAAGCACTACCATTTACCTCTCTACTCTAAATCCAGAGCAGGCTTTGCCACTGCAGTTCTGCAGGGCCTCATAGCCACTCGAAACTCTATTTAGGCCCAGCCGCCCAACCTCAGCTTTGGGATTCAACCCAAGTGTAATGACTGCAACAGTGAAACACGATGAACATAGTACAGTTGTGTACCTACTATAAATGTAGATGTTTGAGTGTATTCACTGTTGCAGTCCAGGTTACTCTCCCACCATCCCCCTTTTTCTTTGCTGGGACTTATCTGTACCTATCTATTCTATGCAACCTATGTGGTGTATTTGCTTGTAGATGAAAGTTATGTGCATGCTTTTTTATGATCATAATTTTTACAGCCTACCCTTTTGGGGGCACCTGACATCTGGGGCAAGAAAAACTGAAGAAAATGGCGTTGGCTGCATCTTTTATACCCCTGGCACACTGACATCAGGGAAGAGGCGACAGCAACCAACGCCAGCCCAGGACTTTGGAGTTCAGGCCGACTGTGTGTAGCCTGCCAGCAGGATAACCCAAGTGTAATGACTGCAACAGTGAATATACTCGAACATCTACATTTATGGTAGGTACACAACTGTACTTTTTGAATATGTAATGCTTGTGGTGCAGCATTGGTGTAGGGCCACTGTTCCTATCTGGAGGGGTATGCATAGTTTTGTGTGACTGTTCCAAAATAAAAGGAGATGGGATTCTGAAAATCTGTTTAGTTGTTTTGTCTGCATGTTTTCATTGACATATGTTTAAATGGAGATGAGAAAAATCAACTATGTAACAGATCAGCTTGCCAGACAGTGTGTGCATGTAAGATAAAAGTTAGAAATGTACAATTAAATAATCGTCATGTATAATATGTGGGAGTAATACCGTTCTATAATAATATATACTGTCCATATTATCATGGAATGTAAAATTAATTTCAGGGAATAGAAAAAGCAAAGAGTATTGAAATTTAGGGTGCATGCAGGTGATGCACATGAGTATAAACAAGTTTGTGAATTTGACAAAGAAAGAATTTCTGGGTGAACATTCAGTAGAATACCAGGGACAAAAGAAAATGGGAGTAAGAATACTCATTGCTAGAGTGGCTTCAACATTGACAGAAGAGTAAATACAATATGATAGATTTGTGGTAATAAGGGGTTGTTAGTAGTAGAACAGGATTACACTGGCAGGTATTTATATGCCACCTAAACTGATAATATAGAGCATAAGTGAATTTTGGGAGAAATAATCAGCTTTCAGCGGGGAATATTATTCAGTGGTGGGGAAACAAAAACATAGTTTGCAATAATAAGGGTGCATCAGGGGACCCAGAAGGGAAACTAACAGAGGATATATTTCTGAAGACATATATGAGAATATTAGGTATGGAGGCTGTGAAAACATTAATAAGAACTCAAACAGAATTTACATATTTCCCAAGAACAGAAACTGGAATAAACTGGATAGAAATTACGTTTTACATGAGAGTGTATATTTAGTTGAAAGCTTTGACACACACCCAATAAATACTTCAGTTGTGCACTATTAAAAACTAAGATAAAGATGCAGGGTAATAAAGACACTGGAACTTTTCTAATTACCTCTTAGAGAGGAATTAAAGGAATAGTTACTGAAAATGATTCAAGAGTTATTTAGGGAGGTAAAAATTTATTCAGGAAGGCTAGCTTGTTCATAGGTTCATAGGTGTTTACTAGGCTAATGACCACAAGGGCCTTTTTAAGCCTAGCCTTGCATCCCAAATCTCTGATGAGTTCTGATACCCTTGATAAGTGTAAGCATGGGTCTGGGAGATGAACCATTTACATGTTACCTGTTTACATCAGAGACATAGGTAACAAACCAGTGATGGATTTCTAGTTTTCTATCCAATTGTCCAAGTTGCACTTGAATTAGATTAGGGAGGAACTCTGCTTCACATGGGTGGGGAGTCTGTTCCATAGATGGGGTAGTCTAATACTACTAAAATAGAACCAAAAGAAAAAAAGAATTTAAAAACATGGTAGAAATAGGAGAGAAAGAGGATATATGAAGTAAGTAATAGGAATTATTTAGAGGGGTTAACAAAGGTGTATAGTGCTTATAGGAAGATAAGGGAGTATTTAGACAATATGCATTAGTTTAGAAAGGCTGATGTTAAGTGACCATTTTTGATAACTCCAAAGAATAAAAACATTTTACAAAAAACAACTTGAATTTGATTTATTGCAAATAAATTAATAAATAAACAAATAAATCACAAGAGTTTAGCATGTGTGTTCTAAATTTGTATACACGCTTTTCAAACCACTTAAATTTGTCTCTCAGTGTATCATTATCATTTACAGACCCACCTATTATATTCAGTTTAGGCTCTTTTACCAATCACTCATGCAATGCTGCTATATTATGAGTGGATCAACCATTGCCAACTGAGCAGTTGATGGGATCATGATGCAAGGACATATTTTTATTTTGTTTGTTTTTAGATTGCTCCTTGCATTTATCCATGGCTTGGCTCATTGTATCACAACCATTTGATTTCTGACTCATCTTCTCTCTTCACATCTTCTTATGGTTGTATTTTAATATCACAAAAAAGTATTTATATTTTTATATATTTTGAATTTTAATCAGTGCATTCTGATATTTTAGCATTTTTTTGAGGTGACTGTCTCTTTAAGATGGCTTGAAGAGGTTTTCATTTGTCATATGATTACACTGGTTATTTGAACCAAAATAGAATAAGTGTATGTAGTTGCGATGAAATTCTTAACAGAGTAGAATGAATACACTTAAATTTTAGATTTTTTTTTTTGCAATAAATTTCCACTGGGTACAAATTCAAATTTGTTCTTAGAAGACACAACCACAGTATTTTTTTATTGTTTGTTTGATTATGCTGTGAAGCTTTTTTTTTTTTATTAACAGACACGACAAATAAACCAGCGATAGTATAGCTGCATTACAGATATGTCAACAATTTTATGAAAATTTATATAAAGCAGATAAATGTGAAAATCAAGAAAAGGCACAAATAGAAATATTTATGGAATACTTCATTATGGCAAGGAAAGAGGCAGATTAGACTTACAAATTAATTTAATATAGGAAGACATTAGCTAAAAACTGTGATGTATAATCAGTTAAGAGAGAAGTCTCCAGGAGCAATTGGTATTCCTGAAGAATTTTGGAAGATGAAATGGAGAAAGATGTGGAAGGTTTTTAACAGTATTTTAAGAAAGAATACTAGCAACTTGAAGAAAGCTGTGATGGCTGTTTTACCCAAAGAAAGTGAAGAACCTTTAGACCCAGCATCATATAGACCCATTTCAATTTTAATTCATGATTATAACATTTTTTATCTATACAAGCTCAGAGAAAGGCATGTATGATACCTCAAACCTCTTGTTTCAGAGGCACATGGGATATATGCAAATGACCATATCAAAATCCTAATCGAATAATTAGATAATTAAATAATCATGTATCCTTCAAGTGATGCTTCAAGCCCTTTCTTTTTAAATAGTCTATAAACTCATCTCTGCTGTTTAGGCTGGTTGGAAAACAAACATTCAATCTCACTTGCCACATATACTCTCTCCAACTTAATTCACTTTCTGCATCGAACCTTCTGTCATAATTACAAATTTCCTCAAGAACTATAAATTTAAACTTGATGCTGCATTTACTGTTAGCATAATGCTTTGCTAAAGCATTCTTTAAGTCCCCTATATCAACAGCATGCTTGTGTTCATGCACACGTTTGTAGAGTTCTATGACAGTACGTCCAACATAAAAAGAAGGGCATGATTGACATAAAATTAAATAAACAACATACTTGCTTTTACAACTAAAAGATTTTTTAAAATTATGCCTAAAGCCATTGATAATGACTTCACATGCATTCGTTAACAAATAATCACATAACTTACAATTAAAACACTTAAACATACCTAGCCTTTTAGTGTCTACACTAATAGATTTGTCCATCTTACTTTGAAACAAATTCTTAAAACTTTTACCTTTTTTATACATAAACTGAGGTCTGTCACCTAATTTATCCTTGAATTCACCTGAACTTTGTAATATTTTCCAGTTGTTGGTTATTAACTTCTTGATATTGTGACTATCAACTGAATTACTAATTTGCATACGGACACCAACATCTTTCTTACTTTTAACAATTTCATTGGATGTAGCTTCATTATATCTTATACAATTAACTTCCCTCAGAGCATTAGTAGTTACATTAGAGGGATAACCTCTAAACCTAAATTTTTCACACACAACTCTACTCTCCTTATCAATAAAAATGTTTGTTCAAATTCAATCATTAGATTCCAAAGAACCAGCTTTGTAATACAGTGCCAATTATATAGTAATTACTAGACTAGACAGTACCTTCCTCTAAGGAAAGGATATTATTCAAAGTTCGTTCTGCTTCTAAAAATATAGGAAGACCAGTAGAGGTCCCTAATAGACCTGTTCAATCTGAGTAAGTATGTGGCAGTAAAGAAATTAGTAACCTTAATTTCACAAGCTCTTGTCAGACCATTAAAGGTTCCTTCCTCATCTCCTTAAAAATGAAGGATATGTTATTAAATATCAGCAGCCACAAAGCTCACACGCTATTCCTCAGATTGAAAGTGAGCACTCTCCACTATCAATATCCTTCTTTGTGCTTTGAACTTTAAACTGCTTCTGGTTTCACCAGATGTGTTCCCCCCAGAATTCACCCTTGTAAGATTGAGAATGCCTCTCAGTTACTTTTTGCTGGAAGTTTGTTCCATGTAAGTTTTATAGACGGAGTTCAAATAGCATGAAACCTAACAATTCAATGTTTTCAGAATTTAGGAATATTCTTGAAGGCACAGAAGTCCAGCTTCACACAAGAAGGAAGATGTTCCTGGGGGCTGGCCTGGATATAAAAAGCTACAGAGCTGCTTTGCCTCAGAACAGAATACAGATCATTAAGGAATTTTCTCTGTCATTTCCATAAAAGCTACCTCCAGACAGTGTTTATCTACATGGTCATAAATGCTAGAATTCAAACAGAAAATTTCCATTGGTACACAGGGAATCTTTGGAATCATCACAAGTAAGCCAGGGATGGTACTATTCCACTGATTTGGCAGTAGTCAGGGAGTTCAAATTGCAATATTTTGAGATCTTCACATACAAGGGAGCTCCTTTTATTTCAGGAAAGTCAAGAACCTAGACTGACAACAGGTCATCTGATTATGCATGTTGTGCCCACTTTCAGCAGTTTTGACGTCAGGATCTTTGGTCCAAGCAACAGAGAAAGAATCACATAAACTTAAATGAGATTATAACCATCTATTATAGTAGCTTTACTAAGTGCTTCATGGCTTTGAAAGCTGGCACAACACATGCTTTTTTTTCTTGTCTAACAAGTAGTACTTGGAGCAGATAAAGCTTCATGCAGTACAATAAATTATGATCTGGTCTCCGATCATCACCCTTTATTATGTGTTCTCAACATGGATGCCAATATTTGCCTCTCAAGCTTCATTCTCAAGATCAATGACTTGGTGCCCATACTTGAACACAATACCATGGTTACAATGATATTACAGAAAGTCAGGGACACATTACTGGCATAGAAAACAGGCAGAAACAAATCTATTTTTTTTTATTCTGCTTCTGCTATTTGTTTGTCAGTACTGGCAGATTTAACTACCTAGTGTGATATATGATCTTAACAACAGAGAAAGGGGGAGGCTTAACATTTGTTAGATTGGATCTCACCCTATAGAAGCACTCTATTGATTTGTCCTTTTTTCCAGATATTGGAGCATTATCACCACGCTCGTATTTTGTGCTATTTATTTAATGTGTAACTTTTGGGGAGGTCCACATATGTGGTATATACACAGTATTATCTGGGAGTCACAACAAATTATTATATTTATTTATTTGTTCTATTATACATTTGTTGACCGGTATAGTCCGACTGGATACATGTCCATTTTCAGTGGAGGCCCGGGGAGAAAAGCTCCAACATACATAAAAAAAAAAATATTGCATATAACATGATAAGCACCATTTACCAACTTAATTGTGACAAGCAAGTTATACAGTCCAACAAATTGTAGATTTAAATGAGGCTATAAACAAACATTCTGACTCTGCTAAAGTTGCAAAGAAATAATTTTAGCACACAATTTTAGAGCAGGGAGCATATTTTACTAGCTGAAACAAAAATGACTCTGAGACTATTATGTTTTACTGTTGTAAATTGTAGGCTCAGACTGCTTTTCTGAATTTCTTCTGCTGATATGCAAAGTACAGAATCTTCTACTAATTAACTGATAAATGGTATAATGGCAACAATGCACACCTGCTCTCACAATGAAAAAGGTCAACAATGAGAAAAGGGGTTGTCTGCAAGTGCAATTTACAGGTAAAACTAATATGGAAAACCCTGATTCTGAACTAATGTATGATTACTTCCTAACAGAAACACTAATGGGGGAGCTAGAGCACCCCCTCTAAATCCAGCTATGAAGTTCAGAGCAAAGGAGTCTGTGAAGCATGTGTTCATGTCTGCTAGTTTTTATCTGCAGGTCTTGAAATGTCTTAGTCATATGGTGTATTTCCAAACGTATCTGACTGATGAAATGCATGGTGTGTTACAGGCACTACTGCATGGGTCTTTGAAGGAGAAGTTGAAGACTTAAGCTACCTTCTCTAATATCATAAGCAGCCTAATGGGCTGCATCTTGTGTAGTGTAGCAGAAAGCACTGCTCAAGCAGTGAAATATGGAATTGCCTTGCCCCAGCACTCCAGACTGAATCTTTCAGATTTTACTCCTCTCACAGGAGACTAAATATGTCCTATGGACCTCCAAGATGCCCATCTCTCTGTCAGAATTGCCAAGGAATCCAGGAAGTATCTGTCCTTCTGGTCATAGACAGTCATTACTAGTTCAGGATTCTATCCATCAGTCTCACTTCTGCCTGCAACATGTTCACCAAATACAGCACCTGTAGTATCTGCTCATCAGTGTATTCCCATATCTAGATGATTTTGTGCTGCTTTTGGTGGTGGATGTGGCAAACATTTGATAGTCTCTGCTCAAAATGCTTATCTCCCTGGAAATGATAATGAACCTGATAAAGTCTCACTTCTGGTCCTGTCTTAGACTTTCATAGTTTGTTCTTTAGACACCACCTTTTGTTTGGCCTTCCTGCCCTAGATCAGAATACTGTGTGAAGTTCAAGATGGCCACTGTTCTGGGAGCACTGCTAGCACCTAACTCTCTGAAATACCCTGGATTAAAATAAACCCAGAAGGCATCACGGAATAAAAAAATGCAGAAATAAGACTGAACATCTATTCCAGATAACAAATGGCAATCAAAGGAAGAAAAAAATGGCAACAGATTCCTTTTAAAATCAACAGGATTATCTAAGATTTTAGAAACAACTGAAGCTGTGTGGTACTGAGGCCCTGCACTCATATACAAAGTCTGAAAAAGTACCAAGCAGCAGGATGTCAAAAGAAGAAAATAATATGGACACGGTAACAACTAAAACCAAATTCTCGATACTAGCCTCACTGGATAAAGATACAACTCTAAAAAGACTAAGGACAAATAAACAATCAGACAATACTAAATCTACAGGCAAAACCATGGCAGACCAGTCAGCTAATCTGGGAGACATTAAATCTGCTTTATTACATATTCAGCGAGCAATACAGGAACTATCTCTACAATTTCAAACATTTGTTGATTCATTTAACCAAATACTAACTAGAATGGAAAAATCTGAGGCAAAATACTAGAAAATGACATAAAAATAGACTCTATTGCTTAAAGAACTGATTTCCATGACAAAGATCTGCAAAGTCTAGAAACAAAAATAACAGACCCTGAGACAAGGTCAAGAAGAAACAACATTATCATCAGAGGAATCCCTGAAACTGTGTCACATAATAATCTAATACCAACTATCAAACTCATAAATCTCTGCTGGATGACCCTGAAGAAACACAGCAAGTGATAATAGAGAGAGCCCACAGAGCTCTGAGAGAAACACAATCACCACTGAGACCAAGACCTGTCTATATTAAAATATTAAACTAGCAAGATGTACATAAAATCCTACTTGAAGCCAAGAAGAAAGGTACACTCACCTGGAATAATAATAACATTTCCTTTGCTCAGGACCTTCCCATCTAGACAAGGAAGCAAGTCAACTTCTGTCTCCATATTGCAGGTTTCTGAAAGAAAAGAAAATCAAATTCCATATGAAATATCCAAATCAACTAATTTTCAATGTGAAAGATGTTAAATACATGGTCGCTAACCCCAAAGAGGCAAAAGAGACATTTCTATCTGTTTTCAAGCAGATTCCACCTCCAGAAATGAAATAAAACAACAAAAAAGTTGCAGGAGTCCCTCGAGTGAAAAACGGACCGAATCATGACCATTTTGGATGGGATTCAACCCTGAGAGCTTTCCCTTACTTCCTAGGCCCTTAAATCAATTAATGGAGTCACAAGGAACACAGGAAAGGGAAAAGAAAAATGGGTGGGAACCAAAATACAACTGCCGTTTCCAATGCACGATTTATAGGAAGGAACCACCTCCTGAGACTCTGGTATGCATAATCATTCCTCCTTCAATCTCAAGGGCTCCACTACAAACTAAAAACCTGAAATGAAGATGAAGCAAGTCTAAGAAGTTAATCTTGCTATGTTGTGCCTTTCGGCTTTTCCCGGTTAGGGGTCGCCACAGCAGAACTCCGGTCTGCTAATGATTGGCAGTTGACTTTTATGTGCTGAGTTGCTGGCCCTAATGCACAACCTTCAACAAAGGTACGCCCATTCACGCATGTCTCCACAGAGGATGCTCTAACTGAGAATCGAACGGGACAACGTCTTGCTGTGAGGCGACAACGCTACAGCAGCACCACCACCGCGGCCAGCTTATAAGGTAAACCAGACTGAAAGATGATCAGAAACCTGCAAAGCAAGAATCTGAAGAATAAGGTATGGTTTCACCAAAACAACCAATAAGACTTTGAATCTCTTATTAAGACTTATAAATAATTCAGCCTTTATTACTAGATGAAAGACGTCAGAATCAGCCTATCTTAAGGATGTATGACAGAAATAATGTTGTTTGACTTGAATAAAGATAAGTAAAGTGTAAAAGCATTTTAGAAAAGGATAATACAAGAACACACAAATATAAACTATCTGGCTGCAGAAAACATAAATATAACCCAAATATGTAGGCTTTAACATAATATATACTTTGCTAAGCCTGAAAACATTTTTTTCTCTCTTCCCCTCATTTTCCTACTTCTGATTATAGGTGCCAATAACTTTTTTTTTGTCTGAAATCTGCGACAGACTGGCACAGATGTCTGTATAGGCACCAAAGTAGGGGAGAAAAACTGTTTAAAAGAGAGGGGAAGGTAAGAGTAGAATAAGGAAAATGAAAATGTAAACAAGACAAGTCTGCCTTAAAATTCATGTTTCATTGTTGTGTATCTTAATATAGTTAACTGAGGACTTGATTACTAACATGTTGTTTAAAAATGCGTTATTAGAAGGAGTAAGCCACATATTAATAAGGTATAAGTTCTGTGCTGTAACCATAATACTATAACTGTATAATAGTTTAAAGGAAGAGACTAGGGATATCTCACAGCAGTGTTTTTTAGGGAACTAGTTTGTCAAGCTTTGTCCATATTTTATATAGTAATGTAAGGGGGCTACCATGCTCTAAACCTACATACAAAGAGAAAGCAACCAAAGATCAGAGGGAAACTAAAAGTATACATTAAATTCTCACTTTATTCCCCCAATTATTCCTGGTCCAGGGGTACAGTGGGTAGGCAAAGGAAATGGACGGGAATAGTTAGATGTTTTCCAAAAACATATATCAACATCACATACAAAAAACATAAAACCAAATTAACATACAAGTCATGTAGAACAAACATACTTAAATAAATGTGGGAAATAGAGACATGGAATGTTAAAGCACTTCAAAATAAAGAAAAAAGAAAATTATTTTTGCATCTTACCCTGAAAACCAAAGCCAATCTTATATTAATACAAGAAACACACTTAACTACAGAACAATGGACAGAAATAAGAGAAAAAATGTAGAAGACAAATTATAGCAACAGGGGATAAAACAAACAGTGCTGGGGTTGCCATAATAATTAAAAATCAATTCCAAGACAAGATACTTGAGACTAAGGCTGACAAAGAGGGAAGATGGTGTTACATAACATTTACCAACCCAGGAGTACCAAAACCTATAATGGTGCTTAATCTGTATGCACCCCGTAGCAACCATAACTTTTTTATGTCACTTTACCCAATTCTAAACCAACTTAAAGATCACTACCTAATAATTGGGGGTGACTGGAACACATATCAAAACCCAGAAAAAGACAAATGTAACCCGATTAAAACACACATAATAAACAAGCCACAATAGCTCTAAATTAACTTAAAGAAGACTTTAAACTATATGACCCTTTTAAATATGGAATAACAAGAATAAATCCAGGAAATTCATATTCTATTCTCAGTGCCGTGCCACAAAATGTGGTCAAGAATAGACTTCTTTTTAATCTCAGACATACTCATTAACATAGATCTAACAACAGTTATACACAAGAGATTTTTCTCGGATCATTCCAAAGTTACATTGTTTATCAACTGGGACAAAAAACTGTACTCAGCTAATAGAAGTCATAACTGGTTATTGAATCCTAACCTGTGCATCAAAAACAGATGTAATAAAAGAAGTTGAAGAAATGTTAAAGACAACCGTTGCAAATATCTCCAGATCCCAAGTCCCAATAGACATGGAATGGTCTGCAGCCAAATCACAAATCAGAGGAATATTCATCAAAAAAGCAGCATATTATAAAAAAAATACAACTAAAAGAGGACAGTATAAATTGAAAGGGAAAACAGAACAACTGGAAAGAGAATTACTAAATAACCCTAATAGCCAGACTGAAGTTGATCTCCTAAAACTACAAAGAGACCTCTATATGTTAGAAACCAGAAATCTGTCATTTTATGAGGTAAGAATGTTAGGAAGCCCAAATACCATCCAGAGCCTTGGCCAGAATCATCTCACAACACAAAACCATCTCAAATATATCAGAAATAAATTACAAGAACAAAAACTACATAAGAATTGAAGAAATTAATGAAGTATTCAAACAAATATATTCTCAAATCTATGGAGAACAAGCATTATAAACCTCTAAGGAAGATAGTGTTTTCTTCAAAAACTAAAATTCCCTAAACTAGATTTAGATCAACAACAAAAAAAAACTAACAGAACTTATTTCCATCAAGGAGATAAGTACAACAATTAAACATTTAAAATCACATAAGGCCCCAAGACCGGATGGACTTACTTCACAATTTTATAAAACTTTCAATCCCCTAATTGCTAAACTACTATACTATGTGCTGAATTATATAATAAATAACAACATAAATGATATTCACTTCAGTGCCTCCAAAACTATTTTCATATTAAAAGACATGCAGATCACAAAAACCCAGATAGTTATAGACCCAGCTCCCTTTTAAATATAGGTACAAAGATCCTGACCTCAATACTTGCAAACAGATTAAAAAACCTGAAAGAGAAAATCATTTTTCCAGAGCAATCTGGGTTCACACCACAAAGACAGACTTTCGATAACACTCTAACATTGGATGCATTAATATCTTTTGCAAATCAGAGGAAATATCTATGCAATGGTAGTAGATGCCCACAAGGCATTTGACAGGGTCAGCCTAGAATTTTTACTTCAAACATTACCTTATTTTGACATACCTATCAATTTCATTCACATCATCCAAATTCTCTATAACAATCCATGCACATCCCTATATAGAAATAAAACATGGTCAAATAGAATTAAGATAAAAACGGAACAAGACAAGGATGTCTGTTATCACCCTTTCTATTCAACCTATACATAGAACCACTGTTTCTTTATATTAAACAAAACACATATCATAACCGCCCTCAACACATAACTTCAAGGTATATCTCACCACCTTCGCAGATGATCTGAACATATACTTCACTACACCAAAATAATAACTGCAATTGAACAATTTTCAATCATATCTAACTACAAATTAAACCTCAATAAAACTAATACCTTTCCCTTAAGGCCACCCAAACTTATCTCATTAATACCACTAATAGATACAATAAAAATGAAAGAAACCACCAAATATCTGGAAATTACTTTCTTCCAGAGCAACAAGGAATTCTACCAACATAATATAACTCTTAAATGGCAAAGCATAATGCAAGACTGTAAAAGGTGGAATAACCTTAAGCTATCATTTCTGGCCAAAATATCAATAATTAAAATGAACATTTTACCTAGATTAACATATATATTCATGACATCACAGATAACTATACATAATACATTTTTCAAACAAATTCATACCTTCCTAGCAAAATTCATATGGGAGCCCAAAAAAACAGAATCTCGTACCAGAAACTAACACTTCCCAAGAGCAAAGGGGGGGATCTGAACCAGCCAGATTTTAAAACTTATTACTCTGTTATCAATACTAACAGAATACTGAGAATAGCAGAACACAACCCGACAATGAAAACTTGGTCACCTCTTTGGGTGACAATATTCTCTAGGTACATTGAAGCACTAGGCATCAATCCCAAAGTGCTTCCCTTTTTAAATAAAAAAGATTTACAAACCTACAATATTATAGATCCCTTAAAACATTCTATAAATGTAACACAAAAAACTCTTTCATTCCTTAAACCTTGGGCAAGCTATGGTAAACCTACAACCTCTCCATAAAAATCCAAATCTAAAAATAAATAACTAGACCTTGACTCTTTTTCTCGATTAAAGGACAAAATAATCCAAGATATTTACCCATACCTTAACTGTACAATCCAAGAAATGAGAAGTAACCTAAATCTACCCAAATCATATATAATAATTCTAAGTCATATCGAAGAGTTTTGTTCCAGCTATCTCCAAAACTATACTATACTTAATAGTGACATGGAAAACTGTACTCTGCTTTGGAAGACTATTCTTACAGCAAGGAAAATATCTAACTCATATAAAATGATAGGCAAAATTAACTTTCAGAAGGATCTCCTTATCTCTAACTATTGGAGAAAATTAAAACCATCCATAGACGACCAGCAAATAAGTCATGCAATCAATCTAACACTGAAAAGTATACCCCTTAAAAAACTGTCATACACACAGCTAATGATAAATAATAATGCATATTTCACACCCGCAATACTCCACAAATTCAATGCATCCAAATCACCATACTGTCCATGCTGTAAGGACCAGGTAGGTTCATAGGTTCATAAGTAGGTACTAGGCTATTAGCCCTAGGGCCTATATAAGCCTAGCCAAAAAGATACCCTGGCTTTCGCCACCCAAGAAAATGATTTTCCTGTGCCCCTGTTGAGCAGAGCCACAGAAGTGATCCCTGGGGTGAATTTCTCATTTCCCATCCAATCATCAAGATTTTTTTTGAAGAGTGCTAATGAGGAGCTCTGTTTGACATAGATAGGTAGTCTGTTCCAGAGTATGGGAAGTCGCTGGGACAGGAATCTATCCCTCCAGCATGTTCTGTTTATTGTGGTGACAAGGTTTAGGTCCCTAGAGCGTGTAGCTCGGAGGGATTGGGATTTCTTTAAGTGGAGCATGTCCAACAGCTCTGGGTTTGACATAGCTTTGTATGTTAGGCAGAGATCACCTCTGAGTAGGTGATATGCGATGAAGTAAAGCTGGAGTTTTTTGAGATGGTCTGCGTAGGGCATCTGTTTGAGGCCAGTAATCCTCTTTGTGAGGTATTTCTGTGGCCTTTCCAGTTGTTGTAGATGTCTTGTGAGGTACATACCAAAAGGGGTGCTGTACTCTATAATGGGTCTAATGAGTGATGAGTAGAGGGGAACAATTACCTCTTTTTTTCTGGATGAGAACCCTTTTTTGATGAGGTGAGCCATGTAGAAGGATTTCCTGACTACTGTGGTGATGTGATTATCAAAGGAGAGATTACTGTCCACCTGTGTCCCAACGTCTGTTATCACACTTTTGGCATTAAGTAGACTACCACTTATGTGGTAGTTCATGGGTACAGAGTTTTTACCAAAGGGGATGACAATACACTTTTTGGCATTGAGCTTCAGGCCATGGCTTTTACACCAGGCATCTATCTCAGTGAGGCCCTTTTGTAGTATGTCCACATCGTTAGGAGTTTCAATTATGTCTCCTAGTTTGCAGTCATCTGCAAACTTTGTTAGCCAAAGACCTTCTGTGTTAGCCTGTACTTCAGAGAAATCAATACCAAACAGGAGAGGACCCAGGACTGAACCCTGTTGTACTCCACTTGTCACTGGTCTGACATCGGATTTGGAGCCTGCTACTTTCACAGTGTGGGTTCTGTCCGTGAGCCAGTTGGCAACCCATCTTGTGACATAGGGATTTATACCTAGTTTAGTGAGCTTATCTATAATTCCAGAATGGGGGATGGTGTTGAAAGCCTTGGCGAGATCTAGATAAGCTGTGTGAACCACCTTACCCTCATCTATGGCTTTGGTGACTGCTTCAAAGAAGTCAATCAGGTTTAGGAGACATGATCTGCCTTTTACAAACCCGAACTAGGTAGGGTCCAGAGTCTGAAGATTACCAATGTCTTTGTTTATGAGTTCCATGATGATATTCCATGGCCTTGCAGAACAGGCTCGTCAGGCTAATGGGGCGGTAGTTCCCAGGGTCCTTCGTGGCTCCCCCTTTGTGGAGTGGGATAACCATCATGGTGCACCATTCAGTGGGCACAAAGCCTGAGCTGAGGCTATGATTGAGCATGGTACTTGGATAGGGTGCCAGTTCATTCAGTAGTTCATGTAGAATGCAGCCTGGGATATTGTCAGGTCCTATGGATGCTGTGTTCTTGGCTTTGGAGAGTGTGTTTTTTACCTGTGCAGCCATGATTACAGGAACTTTGCATTCTTCCGGTATAGAGATGGGCCCTCTAGGGGGTGAGAGGGGGGTAAAGTTAGCACTGAACCTATCTGCCAGGATGTTGGCAATATCAGTTGGTTCTGTTTATTTAGTGCCATTGTGCTGTAACTCAGAGCAGATCTGAGTGTTGCCATTGAGATTCTTGACATAGCTATAGAATGCTTTGTGGTTGTCTTTAGAGCCAGTGGCAATTTTGTTTTCATAACTAGCTTTCGAGGATTTTATGAGGGATATCAGCTTCTTACTGAGGTTGACCAGGGAGTTACTCCAGTCATGGGATTTTACTCTTTTTTGCAACAGTTTCTTTCTTCTGTTGTAGAGTTTGTTTATGGCAGAGGACCACCAGATTGGCTTCCATTTTTGGAGGATAACATGATCCATGCACTCGTGTAAGTGCTGATAAAGTGCATTTGTGTAGGATTCAGCAGTCATACCTCTATTGTCCATCTGCATGGGTGTCATGAAATTTGCCACTTCTGTCTTAAGAAGTGTGAAGTTGGCTTTGGAGAAGTTTTTTATGGTGGTTTCCCTAATTGGGTGTGGGGGCGGGATGTGGATGTCTAGGGTGATTAGCTTGTGGTCGGATCTGACCAACAAGAAATTGACCTCTGGTGTGGAACACCGGTTGCCCATGTTGGTAATGACCAGGTCTAGGATATTGCTGCCCCTGTTGGGGGTGTGAATAAGTTGATCCAAGGCATTGGAATTTATGAATTCCAGAAAACATTGAGCAAAAGAGTTGGTACATGAGTAGTTTTCCCAGTTAATGGTGGGGTAGTTGAAATTGCCCATTATTATGGTGTTGGACTGTACCCTAATACTTTCCAGTGTATCAAGAAATGAGGAGTGGGGGAATCCTGGGGCATGCTGGGGGGTCTGTAGCATGCTACAATTTGGATTGCAGTCTTGCCCAGAGTTAGTTGCACTTGTATAATCTCGGATACATTATGCTGTGCAACTAGCCTGGAGGTGTGGATATCCTTAATGAATCTGGACATGCCTCCACCTTTAGTGCTTCATTCCGGGTTGGGTGGTCGAAAGGTGTGGTATGAATTATAGCCTGGTAACACAGGGGTGCTCTCTGGAGCTTTGAACCAGGTCTCTATCACTGTACAGATGTCGATGTTCTCTATTTTAAGGAGTGCCTCGAGTGAGTGCATTTTGAGGTTTAGACTTCTAGCACTGAGTAGCATTACCCTCAGATTTTGCTTGCTTGTACCTGCTACAGTGGTGAATATGTCATTTAAACCTTGCCTAAAAAAAAGGCACTATAAAGGTGGCAAGAGCCTTTGCCGGTATCCAGAATCCCAAGGGCAACAGGTGCAGGCCATCTCTGG
Organism: Protopterus annectens; assembly: GCF_019279795.1. Lineage (NCBI taxonomy): Eukaryota > Metazoa > Chordata > Ceratodontiformes > Protopteridae > Protopterus > Protopterus annectens. The sequence goes on along the minus strand of NC_056746.1, from coordinate 248,381,086 downwards.
CAAAGCATCGTGGTCTGTCGATCATGTCATCCCAGGCAGACAAATACTGGATCCCCTTAGAATGACACCAGAAGCTTAGCCAATTGTTGAAGTCAATCATTTTGTCCTTGTACTGTGGTATCATTCTGGGTGATGGCAGGATGGTACTCAGGGCTAGGGTCATACCTACCTGGGCTACAAGATTGGAGAGCTCCTCCATGTCTCTTTTCATGTAGTCCAGGGAGGTACATCTCAGGTCATTCACACCAACATGGACAATGACAGTGTCTTATTTGTACTTTTTGTGGAGTGACCTGAGTGCGTGCGTTATGTGGCGGATCCTGGCAGCTGACAGTAACTTTCTCCTTATTTAGCCTGGTGAGTGGAACATCAGTGTGCCTGACTATAGAGTCAACTATCACTAGAGTGTTGGGTACGTTTGTTATGCCTTATGGGCTGTGGTTGAGTGGCATGCTGAGTTTGTGGGCTATGTGTCATTTGGGTTGTGTTGGGGGGTGGCGTTTGCTTGCATTTCTGCTTTTGAGGTCTCTGATACTTGGGCCAGTTTTTATTGAGAGCCTCTGTGAATGTAGGTGAGTTTTGTGTTTCTATGTGTGTGTTTTGGTGGTGTAGGTTTTGAGGGACTATGTGATGAGTGTGGTGTGGTGCAAGTGTTTACCTTCTCCTCTTGACTGTCTAGTCCAGTGTTGGGTGAAGAGAGCTTTGCTTCCAGTTTGGCTATATAAATGCATTTCTCACAGGTTGTAGTGTTGGATGGTAGGAGGAGAGGGTTGTCTGTGTACATGAGGCAATTGCTGCATTGCCCCAAGATGCCCAGATTCATCAGGTAGACAGGAGAAATCACCAGGAGCTGACCCTTAGACATGCCTGGATAGGTGCTTATTTATTAATTACTAAAAACTACTTTCCTCTAGACAAATGAGGAAAATTGAGTGCTGTAGTAATTTGCAGCTTATTTAGTGCTTACAACGAGTTCCGAACAAGTGCTGAGTTCAAAGAAACAGATTTCAGTTCTGATACTAGAAAACTGGCTAGTTCTAAGAAACAAAATTAAGCTAGAAAGCTTCCCTCCAACACAGAAAGGCTTGGGGGCTCTGGGTTGGGAGGGTGGCCTAATGGTTAAGGTGTTTGCCTTACAAACACAAGGTACAGGGTACAGGGTTCACAGGGGGGGATACAGGGGATAGGCTTAAAATGGCTTGCAAAGGCAGTTAGCCTAGTATGAACCTATGAACCTATGAACCTATGAAGCCTACAAACAATCTAGACCACTTACAAGAAAGGCAGGAAACAAGCTTTCTTTCCCAGATGCTCTCTTTGTACACAGTAGGAGTGCCTGAAATCAGAATATGATCTCACTGCACTCAGTTGAGTGAGCAAATGAGATGGGCCTAGAAGGATTATCCAAACACAAATTTACAAGAGGGGTGTGCAGTTTCAAAGCCACCAAGATTAACATCAAAACAAAACCAGGGAGGGTGGGTGGGGAACTAACTGAAAAAACAGAGTCAAAACTTCCAGTTCAGTTAATATTCAATGCAACGCAAATAAATCAATTAAAATGCTGTATTATTTGAAAAAAAAGGTGCAGATAAAAGGTACTTAAATTCTCTTATACGTCCAGTTGAATACACCTAGATCTTAGCTGGCCAAAGCTCAGGTTTTAAGCAGAAAATATTCCAAAATGTACCACTTAAATAGGCATTAACAGGATATCAGTGAATGAGGCTACCCCCAACTGCAATTACTGTCTATGCAGGATTCTAACAGGCAATAAAATCTAGCAAACACTAACTGAAAAAACAGAGTCAAAACTTCCAGTTCAGTTAATATTCAATGCAACACAAACAAATCAATTAAAATGCTGTATTATTTGAAAAAAGTGCAGATAAAAGGTACTTAAATTCTCTTATATGTCCAGTTAAATACAGCTAGATCTTAGCTGGCCAAAGCTTAGGTTTTAAGCAGACCTAATGCATATATTTTGGAGTTGCAAATGTGTGCACAAACTGTAGAATTCCCTCAAGATACAACTGCGAAAAATGGGTTATCAAACATCAACACTAACATGGGAATTTACCCTTCTACATATTCTCCCATCTAACATATCAAGAAAACAAGCAACTATACTTATAATAATTTTCTTGCTAATTAAGCTATACATAGCACTGAAATGGTTAGACCCTACAAATATCTCTTGGGAGGGATTCAAAAAAATAGCTATAAAACATCTTTTAGCCCATAAAATAATAATGGATAAACGAAACAAAAATATGAAAGCTCGAGAAATTTGGGAACAAACCTTTAACATTATATTAGCATAAAATATCATACATACTACATAGTAACAAGGTACAAAGGAACCTAGAAATATATACATGATCACGCTGCCAAGCTATGAACTTGAAATCCTTATTGTATGTGCTGTTTTTATAGCAACGGAATTGACTGAAAAAGCATCTATGTATATAGTGTAAATAGATATGTTTTATGACCTACATGTTACTATAATGTCTACAGTGTGTAACACTCATCTATAGTCATGCTGTAAGAATGGAAATTATTGTGATTTATATAAATGAAACATGAAAATAAAGATTATTGGGAAAAAAAGAATACTTTCTGTGTAATAGGTAGCTGCATTTATTCATTAAGTTCAGCCTGCACCAACAGAAACTTTTCTCAAAGAGGTAGGCCATATGATAGCTTTGTTTTTGCATTTTAAGGTCCCTTATACCAAGTTCCATAAGAAAGTACTTCAGTTTGCAGTTCAGGTACAGTCATTGCTGACAAACTGTCTACAGGTGCAAGCAAACAATCTTGAGAGTTCTGAGCACTACTTGCTGAGAGAAATGTAAGATTTAAAGGTACAGTGACAAGCAGTTTAGTGAAAAATAAAGTGTGAAACTGGGGGAAGTGAATCAAAAACAACAGCCTTCTCAGCAGCCTTTATATTTCAATGTATTTAATAGAACAGTGCACATTTTAGTTTTATTTAAAGGTAGCCAGTGAACAGAGATAAGAAAACTGCAGACAGTAATCTGTTTAAGAGGGGACACCAGCTGTAACATACACTTTAATGTGGATAACCTTAATTTTAGATTAAATAATGCCTCTAGGTGCACCTGTCAGTTTGGGACAATTGCCCCTATCTGGAGGATAAAACTTGATTTGTTTAAAATATACATCATTTTGTGTGTTTGTTCTAAGTTAATAGGGGGTGCGGGGTTGTGCAAATGTATTTAATTTTGGTTTGAGGGTTTTCGTTAGAGCAAAAAGTCTTGAACATTTTGACATAGTTTCAAATGGAGATGTGAAGAAACAACTGTATAGAAGATCAGCCTGCCAAACAATGTGTGCACTTAAGACAAATGGAAATACACATTCAAAAGAACTGTTATATATAAAAGGGGGGAGCAATAGCTTTCTGTCATAATGGATACTGCCCATATTATCTTGTAATCTGAAGGCCTTACAGGTATAGACAAAAAGGAAAGAATATTGAATTATATTAAGAAATTTAGGGTGCAGATAGCAATGTTGCAGTATATGAGCTGAAACAGGGGGAAGCTCAAGAAACAGAGACTGGGATTTTGGATGCAGACCTTTAAGGAGAACAACAATAATCATACAGAATATTATATCTATAAAGTAGCAGACAGTATCCTAAGAACTAAGCCAAAATGGAATGGAGAAAGGAGATTTTGCCAATAGGGTGATTGCAATTAGAGTTATAGACAATAGGCAAGAGGGAGCTGGAATTTATTGGAGAAAACTGACAAAGGGGCTAAGGTATTGGGAGCAAATAACTAGAGAGGGAAAGATGATAGAATGGGAAACCACCAAGAATTTATTTGGACTGCAGTTTAGAGATTGATATCAATCCTTGATAGGGAAGGCAAAGTATAAGCAAAGAGAAGGAAATAGAGGGAGTCCTAAACGAAAGAACAGCACTGGTAGAGTTTTTAGTAGAATATAGAACAGATGCTGCTGTTAAAAAAATGAGTAATTAGTATAGCATATAAAATATTGCATGAAAACTATAAGAATCAATCAGAGGAGGTTAGAAAGGATTGGGAAGAGGGACTGAATAAGCAATTCAGAAACAATGGGAGAATTTATGCATGTATTTCAAATATGCAACAAAATCTAGAATATTTAGGATTTTTGCTTGGAAATTATTACACAGATATTTTTATACCCCAAGAATTTTCCCTCAGGTAGACAGCAAATGTTGGAGATCTGATGGAGAAGAAAGAGGTAATTGGGAACATATTTTCTGGTATTGTGGTGAGTTGGTGGACTTTAAGGATTCCCTGTGGGATGCACTGTCGGAGATGCTGGGTGGACAGATTGGTGAGATGAGGGAAATGATTTTTCTGAGCTATGATACAGAATCGGAATTGCCTAGACATGGTAAGGCCTTGCTGTGTCTAATTATGGTGGCTGGCAAAAAAAGCAATTACTAGAAAATGGAAATCAAAATCAAAACCAGCTGTATTAGAAGTAGTGAACATAGTAACAGAGATAAAACAACTGGAACTGAGATCTATGGGAATTGTGGGAACAGTACATTCAGGGCAGGAGCAAGGTTTAAAAGAAGGCAGGACTTAAATGAGCTATGTAATGTTTGACTGAAAATGATTGAGTAGATTATAAGTGATGCATAATGTCTGCATCTGGTACCATCAGTATGGTTTGTGATGTAAAATGTTTACAACTAGGATTGTGTCGGTGTGGTTTGTTTTCATTTATATAAATGTATGATTGCCTCTGTCGTAAGTGATGGTTTAATAAAGATATTTCTTATTTAAAAAAAAAACATCACAGGATATGCATTCAAACATGAATGAGCATGTGAATTTCACAAAGAAGGGATTTCAGGATGGATATTCAGCAGAATATCAGGGATAAAGGAAAAGGGGTGTAATAATACTAATTGCTAGAGGGGCTCCAACAGCTATAGAGGAGGGAAGAAAAGACTATAATGGTAGGTTTGTGGTAGTAAGTGACTAGGGAGGGTGAACATTATGGAGCTTAGGAAAATATAGGGTGAAATATTTAAATTTCAGCAGGGAATATTATTTATAGGTGGGAACTGGAACTTTGTTTGCAACGCTGAAGATGTATCAGGGAGACCTAGAAGAGAAAATAAAACAAAACAGGGTAAGTTTCCGAAAAAAAATTAAGAAAATATTTAAAAGACATCCAGTAGGCAGATTGAACACTTTAAACCAGCAATAGGTATGTGTTTGTGCGTGTGCATGTGTGGTAAGGAAGAACAACCATGCAGGGCTAGCCACCTGGCAGTATGAGCATTGGCTCTAGATGATTGTCACTTTTGAAGTGACACCCTAATCCTATGTGCAAAAAATAGAAAAAACTGATTATGGCTAGATGGATTTGGTATGAAAGATTTGAATTCAGTAGTAGGAACTCAGAATTTACTTATTATCCGTCAAGGTATAATAACTAGGCTAGACTGGATAGAAATTATATTCGACAAGAACATGTGCATTTAACTGAACGCAATTTCACACATCCAGTAGTTATTTCAGATCATTCACCGATACGAATGGAGATAAAAATTCAAGGCTATAAAGTGAAAATAAGACACTAGCATTTTCCTATGTAGCTTTTAAAAATAGAAGAAATTATGTAATGGGTAGTGAAAATTATTCAAAATTTATTAGGGAAGGTAGCCATTTATTCAGAAGGAATTGTTACTGAGTGGGATACAATGCAAATGGCATTCAAAATAGGAAAGAAATACAAGAGAAAGAGATGAATTAACAGGAACTCTTTAGTGTCTGACAAAGGTTAAATTATTGCAGAATTAGGGGAATCTCATAGAAAAAAGAGGAGCAGCTGCAGATTGTGAAAGGGACAATAATGGAGAATTTGGTTAACATGTATGAGTTTAGAAGGATTGCTGTTAACCAACTCTTTTTTGATAATAAAGAACAAAATAGCTGCTCTGTAACAAGTTCTCCAATAAAAAATAGTCTAAATAACGAACAGCAGCACTGGAGAACAAAATGGCGAAACAAGCTACGATACAAAAGTAGCATAAAACACTCTATCCTTGTTCAAGTGTTATTGATGGCTTTTAAGCAGCTATTCAAATGTACGTTGTAACCATTGAAAAAACAGCAAAATCCAAATGCTGATGATAATCGGCAGTATTCACTTCACCAAAAGATAATCCAAAAGAAAGATGTATAAATTAATTGCTTTAATAACAAGACAACATGGCAAGCGCTTTCACCCAAAGGCTTCCTCAGGCCAGTAAACAGTTATGATAAAACACAGTATATATACTTCATGTAATAGTGACATCACATCCTGCCCTTATATAAAATATAAAATCAAATAACATAACATACAATATGTACAACATTTAAGATTCCTTTAGAGCAAATGCATTAATAAAAGACTTGATATACTAATCCTTTTAATGCATTTATGATAAAATGCAGTATATATAGTTCATATAATTATAACGTCACATCCTGCTCTTATATAAAAAACATATAAAATCAAATAGCATAACATATACAACATTCAAAATTCCTTTAGAGCAAATGCACTAATAAAAGACTTAATATACTAATTCATTAAGTGCGCTTATAAAATTCAGCATTTAGAAATCCACATTTAAAAACACATAGAACACTAGAACATAAACATATATACTTAGGCGGTAAATATCCTAAGTATAATATAATCAAATTAAAATATGTCTTCAGTTTCCTACCCTTTAAAATGGGTCGTAGGGGAATTCTGTCATTCAACCCTGGCTCACGATCGGCTCTGAGCCTGATGATCCATTTGGTTTCGTTTTGCTCAGTGCTATTCTGGATATCTCCCCTCCTAATAGTAGGTTTGTTAATGTAAATGACCATAAATTTAAATATACATGCAGTAGATGTATCCAATACATGCTTGGATAAAGCATTTTTATCTGATTTTATCCATATATTATACAGGTGCTCCCTTATTCTGTCCTTAAGTCGTCGATCTGTCTTGCCCACATAAAATGCTGGGCAAGACCAGCAAGTAGCCAGATAGACGACATGTTCAGAGTCACAACTGGCTCTAAGATGAAACCTAAAACACTGTAAAGTAGTAGGATGTACAAACATAGCAGAATCGTCTATAGAGCTACAATAATTACACTTATTATATGGTCTAGTAACACCAGATAAAAATTTAGAACAAGAACTGGAGTCATATCTGTTGTAACTACATGGCATCCTGTATAAATTTAACTTATTCTTATATATAAATTTAGGAAAATCGCCAACAACTGCTCGGATGGTAGGGTCAACCTTTAATATATTCCAATATTTAAGGTAAACTTTCCTTATGGCATTAGCATCTTGTGTATGGTATATAGATACTTTCAGTCCTTCATTATCTATATTACTTGTACTGGGTAGGCTATCTAAATCTTGATTGCTGTGATTTCTATCAGCAAAATAGGGATATGCCCTGCCTTTTCTAAGTGTATCGACATCCAAGAAGCCCTCATTAATTTCCTTAGAATAATATGCTCTCTCAATTAACTGTTCTTTAAGGTTGGATAATTCCCTATTATATCCAGCCTCTGTGGAATTCAGTCTGGACACCCACATGGCCTGTCCTTTAACTATATTTTTAAAAATATGATTAGGGTGCATGCTAGATCTATGCAAAAGGGAATTCCTATAACATGCTTTCCTATGTACGCCAGTGTTTAAAAGGCCATTACATAGCCTTTCCAAGTAAACATCCAAATAAGAAACAAAATTCTCTGATGCTGTCATGGTGAATTTCAAATAGTGAGTCAAAGAATTCACCCATTTTAAAAATTGACATCATTCAGCTTTACCGGATTTCCATATAAGGAAAAGATCATCCATAAAACGTACATAGAATCTGACATGATCCTTGAAACTATTTAACACAAACAAACATCTAATTTCCCAGTCAGCCAGCCATTGTATAATTGAATTGAACAATGAATGTAGTGAAATGTATATAAAGCACACCATTCTTGTGCATGATTTTTCCCTGGAAGGCTTGATGCCGAAGTACTAGGAACACAGTAAAAGTGGATGGTGACCGTTTCTCCAGTTGTTCAGTGTGTATTTTCTGTCCAGGTTGTGTGATCACTAAGTGCCCTACATCCAAATTTATTAAATATAATAAATTTACAAATAACAGGTTATACCTTGATATTAGTGTACATTCAGCTGCACTTGGTTGTGTAAATCCAATTTCTGAAGTGTGATAGTTGGTATGGAATCTCTAAAATATGGCTAGATGGTACTGTTTTCCAATACAACTGTATACAACACTTATAGCAGCTTTTTGATGTAGCTGCACATTATTGTGTGATATGCACCATAGCACAATTATGCTTTATTAAAGAAAAGAAATGGGAAAGACAGGAAGGTGGTGAAATGGGGAGCAAGCAGGGGGAAGAACAAAGTGAAAGGAGCCAGCAATGTGCAGGAGAGATGTAGGACAGAACCATAGCTATCCATTTCATCTTCAGTAAAAAAAAATGTTCAAATGTGCAGAATATTAGCTGAGTTTACAGTGTCAAACCCAGAGAGAGGGGTGACCACAACACAATCATGTTGTATAGCCAATTGGACTGAATCAAGTATGTCAAGATGACATGAGTGAAATGGAGAGCTACAAATGGGATGATATTTTTTGGGGTCAGGTGTCCTTTTTTTTGACAGAGAGAGGAATATTGGGGAAGGGACATAAATATGTCGAGGTCAGGTAGGTTGGGTAGATGAGGAAGCAATTGCAGACAGAGAGGATAAACAAGACAAGACAGAGGGATGGTGAAGGACACAAGAGGTGGGTGAACACCATTGTTGGGGTGAGGGGGGACATCAACTGGGTGACAGTGAGAATTGAGTCATCACCCACTGGACTGTCATCACTGTCACGTCCTTGCTTCAATGGCTGCATTGTCTGATGTCTGTGTCTCCTCATATTATTCAGTACAATGATGGAAAGCAGTGTCTCCATCTGGCATAGGCATGCACCCACAGTGTGCAGTACAATCCTATGCATTGTCCTTGACAGTTCTTCTTGGGTGATAAAGTCACCACCTCTGCCACTGGTCCTGGAGGGATCCACAGGCCAGGTAGTGCAGGAGCAGCAGAAAGGGTGCTTCCATGTTGCACACCAGAAGTGCTGGGCAGCGGTGTTGTAGCCGGAGGAGTGAGGGCAGGAAGATCCCATGGAACAGGCCTACCCCATTGTTTTGCTGAAAGAAAAAGAAATAGAGAAGATAAGGGTTGGGGTGAGAGAAAAGAGGGAGAACATTAGTAACTTCATATGTGACATACATAGCATTGACACAATTATTTGAGTTTATTCTGTTACCTTTACTTTAACACTACAAACTCCTAACAAGTTTCTTCCTTACTTTTAAGACTACCCAGTTTATAACAGAGGCACACTACAGTACGGATTGTAGCCAGCAATCCTTGATGTGTGCATATATTTCACATATTCGTGTTCCAATTATACTGATTATAGTTTACAGCAGGACATTTGCGCCAGTGGTATAGAGGTCTGAAGTTACATTGCAACACTGAAAAACCTAACAGTATTGTATATTTGGGAAGTGTGGTTTTTGAACCCACAACGTCTGACTACTCTCTAATACTGTACTGTTATTTTCTCATACAGAGTACTGCATGTATATTTTCCTTTTAAAGTTTTGAGATGCATGCTCACTGTTATTTGACAATATGGAACTTTTGCTTTGTACTGCAGACTAAGGCATGCATACTTTCTTTTACCAGCTAAGCCATCCTTAACATTTAATGCTACTAAATTACCATTAAAATTATTATTATTGTTAAATTACTATTTAGAACAGTACTATTCTGATGTTCTGATGCATACATACCACATGTGTCTCGTATCCTTAAATGTGCAGCATGGGACCTCACATTCGAGTCTTGCTCTGTGGCAGTTGTGTTAAAAACAGAACACAATACCATTATGAATACCAGTCTTGACTGTATTCAGCTTTTAACTCTTATAATTACTCACTGAAATTGATACATACTCATTTGTGGGGTGTCCCTTGTACTAAATTCCCAGATCCAGTTGTTGAGGGTATCCAGCTTCCTGCTCTGGAAGTCATCCAAGTGATGTCTACATTGCTCACCAGTGCGGGAGATACCTGTAGCACTGGTCAAAGCGCTGGCAATACTATTTCAGGCTTCAGATTTGTGTTCTGAGTCTGAATAGTGCTGCTGCAGCAACCAGGGCCCATGTTTCTTAACTAGGAGTTCAGTAAACACTTTGGACTCATCAACACCCTATCTCTGGGCTTAGAAGCACACTTCCTTACCAGCAACACAAGACATGTCTACCATAGCTCAGTCTCAATGCAGAATGTCCCTCCAATTGCATTTTGTATCCTGATGCTTTCCTGCCTTTTGCACGTCTTGCGCTTACTGAGAGTGGGCACATTTTAGTTTTGCAACGTTTGAAAATGTGTCATGCAAACATGATAGATGAGGGTGTGCACTACTGGGCACAATGTTTGTGTGATGTTAAGTGATGTACAGTAGTGGCAAACACTGCAGTTTCAAGATTATTTGGTATACAGGCACTTGTGTAAATGTGCTAGTCAAATAGACCATGTCTATGGTTCTCCTACATTTACAGCTATTCCACAAGAAGGTTGAGAAAACAGTTGTGCATGTTGCACTTCATTACTATAATCTGCAATCTCACAACAGTAAAACAAAATTTGCACACTAGAAACCAGGACCATCTGCACTCCACACCTACACTTAACACCCCCTACCACAGGATTAGTGACATGATATGCCCTTAGTATTCATTGTAAACTTCTCACTGTTAATCACAATGCAGTGTATTTTACTGTGTTCATGCAGTGACAAATAACATTAATTGAATGCATCTGGTTTATGTTTATGGCTGTCTGGGTCCTGTCGGCAACCTGGGTGGTCCATTCCTCCAGTTTGTGTACTGCTGCACTTTGTGCAAACCAGGTGAGCACAGCCAAACAAGTTTGTGCTAAGAGGAGCATCGCACAAACACTGGCTTCCAAAAAAAAATAATAAAAATTGGAGATATAGTTGAAAGGAAGAAAAACAATCTATGGCAGTGCACCAAACAAATTTTAATGAGGAAAACTCAAGTAAGGGAAAAGCAGTTGCCATGCTGTCCTACAATCCACTTTCGCGTTCAGTAGCCTTACATGGAAATGCTATCCACATCATACCTCCCAACCGTGAAGAATTTTCAGAATGTGCAGATGTTTGCATCATATGTTTTGGCTGTTCCTTGTAAAATGAGTGGTTTTCTGGAAAATCATTGACGATTGAAGTCAGTACATAATGGCATACAGTTCAGTTTCGTACTTCATATCCCTAACATGCATGATAAAACATATCCTATTTTCTACCTACATTCTACATTTATAAGAACAATATAGTAAATCTGTTCCTGTTTTTGTCCCTTTGTCCCCTATTACTTTAACATTTGTCCAGATTTCTTGCAGTAAAAGGTTTGGAGGTACTGTCCGCATTCATTTTACAGATTTTGTGGCCAGCAGCACTGGTGCGAGATGCAAAACCTTGCTTACACGCACTGCGCATCATTAATATGCATGGCACAATGCAAAAACACTCCACTTAGGCTCTGCATGGAACCTACATGGAGTTTATTGAATCTGGGGAATAATTTGTTTGAATATTGGTACTAGTATGGAAAAGGTTTTTATTAAGCTAATGTGTAGGGTTTGGAGGTTATAGGCATTGACAAGGTTAGGCTTAGCAGACATAAGTAAGGATAGACAGGGGACTTTGCTTCTGGGTCACCACATTTGGTCAGTAACCCTACTCTTGATTTAAAAACTGTGCCCACCACACCCCCTTACTATATTTACTATCTCCAGGATTGCACTATAGTGGGGAATAGGGCATATACCTGTTTAGACAAAATGAGTTTCAGTCAAATGAGTTTTCAGTGAAGTGAGTTTTCAGTGAATTGTGCTCAGGCAATTCACTTTCAGTGAAATTAGGCTTCGACAAAATGAGTTTCAGTCAAATGAGTTTCAGTCAAATGTGTTTTCTATCAGAGTAGACCCATATATTATATATATATATATATATATATATATATATATATATATATATATATATATATATATATATATATATCATCTTGATTATGTGTCACAACATCACTGACTCACCAAATTGGCACACACACATCACTACAACTAGGTGAAAGTCAGTTAATCAAAAAAAAAAAAAAAAAAAGAAACAAAGTTTTATTATAAATATTTGTGTCACCTGAAAGATATAAGCCTTTTCTGCTCTTCCTCTGTAGTGCCACTTTTGTCAATATTAGAAACCACTATTTGCAGCAGACAACTCTTTTAGTGCAACCCCTTTTCTCACTGTAGTCTCAATTATTTCAAATTCCTTATTCTGCTGGGCAGTCAGCTTTTTATTGGATTACCTCTATGTACCCACTCAAAAGTTTGGTATTAGTCATACCAGTATAGTTACGGTTATGGTAAACAGAAATTTGTGAAGGATCACATTCATGATTTGGGTACGAGGGTCTATATACTGTTGTAAGAAAACAATGTCTATGTAATATCAGGTTATGTCTACCTTATGATTCTGCATTTTGTCACAGTTTTGTACAACATCCCACACATTACACAACTATAGTCCTAATAACAAATCACAAGTTTGTGCTAGGCACTAATCTGTCAGGTGTATCAGGTGCCGTATTAACCTCTGGCTCCCTAATTAACTAAGCGCAGTTTTGAAGCTTTGACCTTTGGCCTCTTTCAACCCCATCAAACACACTGACTCTTACAAATATAATATTACAGGTACAAAGTGTTGTATGCATTTCATGAAATCTCTTTGTAAAGCTTATGTCATTTGTAAAATTGCACTATATAACTATAAATATTGCCACTATAAAACTGCCATGCTTTGTAAAAGCTTCATCTAATGCACACTGGTTTGCCTTGCACATTAATACATTTAATGTTTTTAGTGATTTATATGCTATGTGTAGAACATTTACTTAAAGTAGGACATTTAGACTTCCATCAGTAGTGGGCGATGTGGCTGAACTTCTCAATGATCTCCCTGGCCATAAGGTTTTTAAGAAACTATCAACTACTGTATACTATCAATGAATTGTGCTGACTATAGGCCAGGTCATGGCCGAAAAGGGTCCCAGTCCACCTACCTGGTTAAGAAATTTAAACAAATAGAAGAGATCCATGTGATAAATCTGTGTTCACAATTTCTCTGTGAGTCACACGTTTGTCAACTGTAGAAGATACAAGAGCATGTACTCAGCTCCGTTGGAGTACAGAGGTGAAGACCTGATTATGACCTATGTAACATAAATTCAGTTAGTGACTTGGGCACCTGCCAGAGCTGTCATTTTGTAGGGGGAAGAAGTGACAATGCTTTGTCTGCTCTCCTTCCTCTGGGGAGAGGGACAGGAATGGTGTACTAATGTGGGTGGGATCTTCTCTACAGCTATGATGGAGACCAGAGCTCAGAACTGCTGCTGAGCTGAGTGAATAGGATTTTGTGGGATGTGAAATAGTCCTAAGGCCTGGGTGAAGACAATCCTAAAGCCATGCTTCATTGCTCACTCAACCTACAAATTATGATGCTAGCACATAAGGATTAGGAACTAACCCACTCAATCCAAGTTTTTTAAGCTGCAACAGTGGCATTCAGACTCACTCCCCTCTTATGACACCCTTTCCTTGTCAGACTTATAGCCTGGAAGTTTTAAACCCAGGTAGCATTTGTATTGAGAATAGTCCATGGATTGAGGGGAAACAAGAACTTGAGAGTCATGCTGCAAATGGGGAAATTAAACTTACTTCAAATATTTTGTGACAAATTGAAAATGGAGAGAGAGAGAGAGAGAGAGAGAGAGACAGAAAGACATAGAGGCATACAGTTTGTATACCTGCTCCATTCCTGAATTGTACCAGGTATGCAGTAGTAGATAGATAGATAGATAGATAAAGACAGACAGATAGATACTCCATGAAGTATACCCACTTTTGTGAAGTGCCTAGGGCTCCGGTATGTGGTTTTGAACTGTGTACCAGCCCTATGCAATATCAGACCATGTTTATAAATCCCAGCTTATATTATGATGCACACCTTAATATGAATTTCCACTCCTTTTCTGCACATTTGCTATATAGCTTTATCTGCCTGTTTTTATTTTAGCAATCCCACTACTGGGTGAATTTTCAAACTATCACTCCTTTTCTATGAATGCTTGTAAACCCCTCAGCTTTGGCCAGCTAAGATCTAGCTGTATTCAACTGGACATATAACAGAATTTATGTACCTTTTATCTGCACTTTTTTCAAATAATACAGTATTTAAATTGATTTAATTGTGTTGCATGAATATTAACTGAAGTGGAAGTTTAGACCCTGTTCTTCAGTTAGTGCTTGCTTGAATTTTATTGTCTGTTAGTAATTGCAGGTGTGGGGGTAGCCACATTCTTTGATTTTCTGTCACTGCCTATTTAAGTGGTACAGTTTGAAATATTTTCTGCTTAAAAACCTCAGCTTTGGCTGGCTAAGATCTAGCTGTATTCAACTGGATGTATAAGAGAATTTAAGTACCTTTTATCTGCACTTTTTTCAAATAATACAGTATTTAAATTGATTTAATTGTGTTGCATGAATATTAACTGAAGTGGAAGTTTGGACTCTGTTCTTCAGTTAGTGCTTGCTTGAATTTTATTGTCTGTTAGTAACTGCAGGTGTGGGGGTAGCCACATTCTTTGATTTCCTGCCACTGCCTATTTAAGTGGTACAGTTTGAAATATTTTCTGCTTAAAAACCTCAGCTTTGGCCAGCTAAGATCTAGTTGTATTCAACTGGATGTATAAGAAAATTTAAGTACCTTTTATCTGCACTTTTTTCAAATACAGTATTTAAATTGATTTGTGCTGCATGAATATTAACTGAAGTGGAAATTTTGACTCTGTTCTTCAGTTAGTGCTTGCTTAAATTTTATTGTCTGTTAGTAATTGCAGGAGTGGGGGTAGCCACATTCTTTGATTTCCTGCCACTGCCTATTTAAGTAGTACAGTTTGAAATATTTTCTGCTTAAAAACCTCAGGTTTGGCCAGCTAAGATCTAGTTGTATTCAACTGGACGTATAAGAGAATGTAAGTACCTTTTATCTGCACTTTTTTCAAATAATACAGTATTTAAATTGATTTGTGTTGCACGAATATTAACTGAAGTGGAAGTTTTGACTCTGTTCTTCAGTTAGTGCTTGCTTAAATTTTATTGTCTGTTGGTAATTGCAGGTCTGGGGGTAGCCACATTCTTTGATTTCCTGTCACTGCCTATTTAAGTGGTACAGTTTGAAATATTTTCTGCTTAAAAACCTCAGGTTTGGCCAGCTAAGATCTAGCTGTATTCAACTGGAGGTATAAGAGAATTTAAGTACCTTTTATCTGCACCTTTTTCAAATAATACAGTATTTAAATTGATTTAATTGTGTTGCATGAATATTAACTGAAGTGGAAGTTTTGACTCTGTTCTTCAGTTAGTTTTCCCACCCACTCTCCCTCTTTCGGTTTTGGTGTTAATATTAGAGGCTTTGAAACTGCCTGCCTCTCTTGTAAATTTGTGTTTGGATACTCCTTCTGAGCCCATCTCATTTGCTCACTGAACTGAGTGCAGTGAGATCATATTCTGATTTTAGGCACTCCTACTGTGTACAAAGAGAGCATCTGGGAAAGAGAACAAAAAAAATTAAGCTTGTTTCTGCCTTTCCTGTTAAGTGGTCTAGACTGTTTGTAGGCTTCTGAGCCCCCAAGCCCTTCTGTGTTGGAGGGAAGCCTTCTAGCTTAGTTTTGTTTCTTATAACTAGCCAGTTTTCTAGTTTCAGCACTCAAATCTGTTTCTTTGAACTCAGCACTTGCACTACATAATCTGCAAATTACTACAGCACTCAACTTTCCTCACTTGTCTAGAGGAAAGCAGTTTTTAATACTTAATAAATAAGCACCTATCCAGGCATGTCTAAGGGTCAGCTCCCAGTGATTTCTCCTGTCTACCTGATGAATCTGGGCATTTTGGGGCAATGCAACAATTGTCTCATGTACACAGACAACCCTCTCCTCCTACCACCCAACACTACAACCTGTGAGAGATGGACTTATATAGCTAAACTGGAAGCAAAGCTCTCTTCACCCAAGACTGGACTAGACAGTCAAGAGGAGAAGGTAAACACTTGCACCACACCACACTCATCACATAGTCCCTCAAAACCTACACCACCAAAACACACACATAGAAACACATAACACACACCTACATTCTCGGAGGCTCTCGATAAAAACCTGCCCAAGCATCAGGGACATCCAAAGCATAAACGCAAGCAAACTCCACCCCCCCAACACAACCCAAATGACACATAGCCCACAAACTCAGTGTGCCACTCAATCACAGCCCATAAGGCATAACAACGTGCCCAACACTCTAGTCATAGGTGACTCTATAGTCAGGCACACTGATGTTCCACTCACTAGACTAAACAAGGAGAAAGTTACTGTCAGCTGCCTGTCAGGTGCCAGGATCCACCACATAATTGCATGCACTCAGGTCACTCCACAATAAGTACAAATATGACACTGTCATTGTCCATGTTGGTGTGAATGACCTGAGACGTGCCTCCCTGGACTACATGAAAAGAGACATGGAGGAGCTCTCCGATCTTGTATCCCAGGCAGGTATGACCCTAACCCTGAGTAGCATCCTGCCATCACCCAGAATGATACCACAGCACAAGGACAAAATGATTGACTTTAACAATTGGCTAAGCTTCTGGTGTCATTCTAAGGGGATCCAGTATTTGTCTGCCTGGGATGACATGATTGACAGACCACGATGCTTTGCCAGAGATGGCCTGCACATGTCGCCCTTGGGATTCCGGACACTGGCAAAGGCTCTTGCCACCCCTATAGTGCCTTTTTTAGGCAAGGTTCAAATGTCAAATTCACCACCATAACAGGTACAAGCAAGCAAAATCTGAGGGTAATGCTACTCAATGCCAGAAGTCTAAACCTCAAAATGCACTCACTCGAGGCACTCCTTAAAATGGAGAACATTGACATCTGTGCAGTGACAGAGACCTGGTTCTAAGCTCCAGAGAGCACCCCTGCATTACCAGGCTACAATTCATACCACACCTTTCGGCCACCTAACCCAGAACGAAGCACTAAAGGTGGAGGCGTGTCCATATTCATTAAGGATATCCACACCTCCAGGCTAGTTGCACAGCATAATGCATCCGAGATTATCCAAGTGCAACTAACTCTGGGCAAGACTGCAATCCAAATTGTAGCTTGCTACAGACCCCCCACTATGCCCCAGGATTCCCACTCCTCATTTCTTGATACACTGGAAAGTATTAGGGTACAACCCAACACCCTAATAATGGGTGATTTCAACTACCCCACCATTAACTGGGAAAACTACTCATGTACCAACTCTTTTGCTCAACGTTTTCTAGAATTCATAAATTCCAATGCCTTGGATCAACTTATTCACACCCCCACCATCCCCCACTCTGGAATTATAGATAATCTCACTAAACTGGGTATAAATCCCTATGTCACAAGATGGGTTGCCAAATGGCTCATGGACAGAACCCACAGTGTGAAAGTAGCGGATTTTAAATCCAACTTCAGACCAGTGACAAGTGGAGTACCACAGGGTTCAATCCTGTGTCCTCTCCTGTTTGATATTTACTTCTGTGAAGTGCAGGCTAACACAGAAGGTCTTTGGCTAACAAAGTTTTGCAGATGAATGCAAACTAGGAGCCATAATCGAAACTCCTAATGATGTGGACAAACTATAAAAGGGCCTCACTGAGACAGATACCTGGTGTCAAAGCCATGGCCTGAAGCTCAATGCCAAAAAGTGTATTGTCATCCCCTTTGGTTAAAAACTCTGTACCCATGAACTACCACATAGCTGGTAGTCTACTTAATGCCAAAAATGTGATAAGAGACCTTGGGACACAGGTGGACAGTAGTCTCTCCTTTGATAATCACATCGCCACAGTGGTCAGGAAATCCTTCTACGTCGCTCATCTCATCACAAAAGGATTCTCATCCAGAAAAAAAGAGGTCATTGTTCCCCTCTACTCATCACTCATTAGACCCATTATAGAGTACAACGCCCCTTTTGGTATGTACCTCACAAGACATCTCCAACAACTGGAAAGACCACAGAAATACCTCACAAAGAGGATTACTGGCCTCAAACAGATGCCCTACGCAGACTGTCTCAAAAAACTACAGCTTTACTCCATCGCATATCGCCTACGCAGGCGCGATCTCTGCCTAACATACAAAGCTATGTCAAACCCAGAGCTGTTGGACATGCTCCACTTAAAGAAATCCCAATCCCACCGAGCTACACGCTCTAGGGACTTAAACCTTGTCACCGCAATAAACAGAACATGCTGGAGGGATAGATTCCTGTCCCAGAGACTTCCCATACTCTGGAACAGACTACCTATCTATGTCAAACAGAGCTCCTCATTAGCACTCTTCAAGAAAAATCTTGATGATTGGATGGGAAATGGGAAATTCACCCCAGGGATCACTTCTGTGGCTCTGCTCGACAGGGGCACAGGAAAATAATTTTCTTGGGTGGCGAAAGCCAGGGTACATTTTTTGGCTAGACTTATATAGGCCCTAGGGCCAATAGCCTGGTACCTACCTATGAACTTCTTTTCTGTGCTTGTTTGTTACCAGATAGCAAAACTATCAGTATTGTTTTCTCTAATATCCATGTATCTTACATTTTTTTACTTTCCCTCTTAATCATTTGCAGTATGATGTCTATTTCAGTCCTAGCTAAAGCACTCAAGTAAGTTTTCTCTGTGTTTTTTTCTAACTCTCTGGCATTATTTTGGTTTCAGACTTGAATCTTGAAAAACCTGTTTTTCTCAGCTAATGAAACTTGCGTATGCTTTCAGTGTCTCAGTGACTGTTCACAGTTACTGCTGTTTTGACAAAATTATCTGTTTTTTTAGAAACAACGGCCAATCATACATGGTTAAACTGCTCTTCTATTTTCTCTCTCTTCTTTTTTTTCTTTTGGATAAGGCATTGTTGCCCTCTTCTGCAGTCAAACAACCAGCCAAGAATTACCCTGTAAAATGACTGATTGGATTTTACTACTTGGAAGAAGTGCCCAAAAAACACTTAGCTTCCATTTACTTTACAAAATCAGCTTGGTTTTGTCTGACAGAAGGATCACACACTGAGTAAAATACATAATTTTCTCCTCCCAGTGATCTGGCACAGGTGTATGTTGCAGTCAAGCACTTGTTCTGTCCCCTGCATGAAGTAGAGTCAGCTATTCTGAAAATCAAAGCCACTGCCATGCACTAATCTGTGAAGTGTAGCAGACATGTCTTGTATTCCTTATAGTGTGTGTGTGTGTCTTTTGGATTTTCCCGGTTAGGGGTTGCCACAGCAGAACTCCAGTCTGCTAATGATTGGCAGTTGATTTTTACTTGCCAAGTTGCCAGCTCTGACACACAACCTTCAACAAAGGTACGCCCATTCATGCATGTCTCCATGCAGAAGACGCTCTAGCTAAGAATCGAACCGGACAGCATCTTACTGTGAGGCGACAACACTACCGCAACACCACCAGTGGCTCTGAAATACCGAGCATAGCTTTAATGTTTTGACCTGGTACTTAAACAATAACCCACACCTGGGTGTGGATAATGCTGGATTTACCCACGGTTGGTGTGGTTTGGTCATGAGGGCGAAGCTCGAGAGGCCAAACATAGACAACCGTGGGTAAATCCAGAATTACCCACACCCAGAAGTGGGTTATTGCTATTATACAATGACATTATTTAAGGAAAACAATACTTACTTTTCTTAAATAATGGCATTGTATAGTGCCTCCGTGCTGCCCTTCCTCAGCTGTCCGGTATCCTGGGGCAGTTCTGATGTACTGCACATGCGTATGTATACACAGTACATCAGAGCTGTGTGTAGAGAAAGCAACAGAGAACGGAAGATCTCTGTTGCTTTTTTAAGTTGTCTCACTATGTTAATGAGTTTAACATAGCGAAATATCTTAAAAAAAGCAACAGAGAAAGGAAGATCTCCGTTGCTTTTTTTAAACATATCTCGCTATGCTAAACCCATTTAACATAGCGAGATTACAGCAACAGAGCTCTTCCATTCTCCGCTGCTGTCTAACACACACACACACACACACACAAAAAAAGACTTATACTAATGGAAAAAGTTCGGGCGACCAGACCTTTTTCCATTAGTATAAGTCTGATTTACAATGGACACGCTTAACAATCAGCGAGCACGTTTTGGAATATTAATTGGGGGGGGGGGGGCATTGTATAATTATAGATATTACACTTACTGCTGTCTTGTTAGAAGATGTGAGCTCCAAACTGAAATATATGTACCTGCCTCAGCTTTGCTGTGTCCCTAAGCTAATCTCCCTTTTCTATTAGCTTCTGCTCATCCTCACTAATCAGGTAACAGCCTTGACATCATCTCTTGACATACTTCTCTTGCTTTATGCTACATCAGTTACTGGTTAATATTTTTCTCTGCCTATACCTTCATCGCTCTTTTAACCAGCCGTGGCTGCTCATTTATTCATTGTCTCATCTCCAGTGTGGGTATTTGCAAGATGCCAAAATTACACCAAAAGCCTATTGATGTTCAAATCTACCTTACACACAGAATTATTACCCCAAATCAGCTAATGATTTAGGATGTAAATCTTCATGATTATTTACTACATTCACCTCCTTAACTTTCTGCCAACATTCCAATAACATCACACTTAGTCACCACAGTCTTCTGTTATCATGGGTCAGACATCTCAGTCCTGGTCCTTCCATTTTGCCAGCCTGTCCATCAGGTCCCTATAATGATATGTGATTCTATCAGAAAGGCATCATTGTTTGTACTGGTGCCAAAAACCTCTGCCACAAGCAATTGTTATACCATGTTTTATGCTTCAGACATACTTGCAGTACCTGAAACTTGGCTTTTCTCCCACATGATATATACTAAAATACTACCCCCCATGGAATAATATCTTACTCTATGATAGAACCCACAAAGATGTTTCAGGTGCTGGAATTCTCTGTCATCTCTCCTCATACCAGCTTGTCTGCAACACCAGGTGTAGACTCTGTACTGATTTTCATAAAACTCAGTAGAGTTAAGCCCATCAATTTCGGCAACATTTACATAGAACTGATGCTAATTGTCATATACCAGACAAAATATTTTCTCGTGTCTTGAGAATAATATTAATTCTGGGGAATTGACTGGAGTGCCTTATTTTACAACTACTCCTAACATTCTGTACCTGTATGTCTTTGTCCTGTAAATGATCACCTTCACCCTCACTCACACAGACATCACCATTGGCAGGAAAAGTCTCTTCAGCAGGATCCTAGCCACATACCCTGACAGCATAAAGGCCTGTGGCATTATGTTGGATAATTACTGTAACCACCTCTTAATTTTCACCTGCTGGAATGCACCAACAATAAAGAAGATGTGTCAGTTTACTCATGCTTGTAGTATGACCATTTTTGTCCATTTTCTGTTTGACTGTATACTGAGCCAAGTGGACTTGTCCCTCCTTTTTAGTCTAGGTCTTGAAGTGCATGATGCACTTTATTCAAGTCTGAAACAAAGACTGCATTAATCAAGAGTTACCATGGATTACCCCTGATAACAAACATGACCTTACACACTCAGCTCTCCATCCACTCCTTGGCTAGACACCATCAAACAATTATTCATAAAATATCTGCCCATCTTATTCATAAAGAAACTACCAGAATAATTTTCTAACTGATTGTCCTGGTGAAGGTTGTAGTGGCAGTACACTGAGCAGGGTGGACCAGACTTCCATATCTCTGACAACAATCTGAAGCACATCTTGTGCAACGCCCATGCATTTCTAGGTGAGTTTAGCGATGTAAACCCTCCAGTATGCCATGAGTCTATCTAGTGGTCCGTGCCTTGCACACCTCCCATGAGAGGTGACCAGGGACTCATACTCACAAGATGCCCAAACCCTTTCAACTGAGTCAAATTCGAGGAGCAGTGGCTGTACTCCATGGTCTCCTGGATTGCTAAACCCCATACTATGTTACATACAGTGGCATATCGGTCAGCTTCTACCCAAAGTTCATGAATGTAGATGAGGATGAGGTCATAGACTGACTGAGAAATGAAGAGCTTCATTAGCTCTTGTTTCAGCACCATAGTCCATTTAAACACCTGAAGTAATGACATCACTGTACCACTTCACTGGTTAATTTTCTGACCACTGAAAACATTTAAACTTCTCCTCCTGAGGTAGCTGCACCCCTTACTTTAAAGTAGAACCATATATCAGTATATATACAGCTATATGGAGGACCTGAATATCATCAAATCTCCCCTTGGCCGACATCTCTTTAGTTGACAGGTGTGCAAGATCGTACAATTGTTGGTGTTGGAAAATATGCTCTTTCTTCAACATTGTGTGATCTCAGAGTTAGCATATATAATTATCAGGAGGTATGGACAATGCAGGGAGCTTGTCCCCTGTATAAAACAACATTTTATGCTATTTTTAAACTTTTGTTTTGCATGCTGCAAGATTTTTGGTCAGTGCATACAAAGCAGCATGTCAACACTTGCAAAGTTGTATATAGGTAAAGATACCAGAACTTATTAAAATGAAACTATACTTATTGCTTCCTTATAAAATATGTGCCAAGACAGAAGAGGAAATAAACTGTTCAAACATCATAAATCCTATGAAATATTTGGCACAGGTTTCTACAAGGTAATTATACTGAAGCAAGATGAAGGAGTTAGGCTGTGTGGAGATTATAAATCAACTGTAAATCAGGTAGGTGCATATTTGAAACAAATTAACTATTTTATTATTTTTTTAACAGAAGTACAGCACATGGACTTCAGTAGATGAATGCGGCTTAAACCTTGTAGAGACTAATTTAAAATCTTTGTGAAATGTTTGAAGAGAGAAGAGGAGTTGCTTTATGGTGTGAAGAAGTTTATTCTGATATCTGGTGACGAAAATGGAATGTGGCTTCACTGCAAAGTCACGAGGTGTGCCAAATGAGGAAGGCACACACAGCATGGTATCCTTAAGGAACCTGGAGGAGGGTGAAAGCAAGACTGCAGTGAGATTTACTGGATATAGTTTTAAGATCAAGCCAGTTTAGGTTTGAGAGGATGACGCAATGGCTATACCTAGTGGGAGATAGTTGCAAATGATGCAGTTTTACTGTAAGTGTATTTCAAGTTGGTATATGATCAGAACTGTAAATTTGTAAGAATACTGGCAACATTATAAAGAGGGATTGATGACACCCCTGAAAGTGGTGGCACTGCCATAACCCATTAGAAAGAGTGTAGTAACAGTGGACCACCTTTTGGTTAGCATATAAGATGATACTTTTATATGGAAATCAAATGTTAGCTCTTGATCTTAGGTTAGTCCCAGAAGTTTACTTGATTTCATAGTGTCAATGAGTTGGTTGTGCAGGAAAGTAAACGAGATTCATGAAATACTAGCAGCATTATAGACGGGTTTTAAAAATCATTAACTTTGCCTTACTTTTGAGGTCCTACAACTACAGATGCATTTGATTGATTGATTGATAGGACCAATTTCAGGCACAGCGCTTTAGTAAAAGGCATCATTATAGCGTGGCTGCAGATGAGGTGGGTTCCAAGGAGGAGATATAAATAGCAGAGTTGTGTTTGTACTGTAAACGTCTAGCTATACCACAGTACTGCAACAACTGATTGTATACAAATTGTGAAGAGAAGGGATACCAAGACAAACCCTTGAGGCACCCCTTGTAGGACACGGTGTTATGGAGAGATATTGTTTGCCCACTTGAGCTATGTCTTGTTTGGAGCTTTTAAAACAGCAACACTTAGCATGCTAAAGCATTGCTTCTCATGACAGTTTATCTTGCTGTCTAGAAACAGATGATGTAGAAATTAGTGTCAGGAAAAAAACAGAGGAGGCAGCTAGTGAAAACATACATGTGATATGGTTGGGGGAAAACATTTGCATTGTCTTTGCTTGGTTAGGTATGATTTGAGTTGGAGTTCGAAGACAGTGCACTTAGGGATCATACCTCCCAACCTGCAGACATTGAAAATATGTACAAATACCACTGAAAAGTAGGCACATTTAGACCCAAAAATCTGAGCATCTAATTAGTGTAAATCTGAATAACAAATAGCACATAACGCTCCCTTCATCTCAAAGGAATGTGGGACATTACTTAGAAATGCATACTTAAAAAAACAGTGAGTAACAAAAATTATGAAAAAAATATAAGCACATTATCAAAGAGACTATGTAAAATCTGTAGACTTTGATGAACAGTATTGCAAAATTGTCATATAAGATCATTTATTTTTGCTTCTGAAAAGGGAAGATGTAAGATGTATGTTGTCTTTCTTTAAATTACTGGTGTCACTAGTATGTTGGTTATGTTGTATGCTTTTCTGTTACCAGCCAGCTTCAAAAATCACATGTGATGAGGGGGATTTAAAAATTGTGTGAAGGGGAAAATCAAGCCTTAAAATAGGAATATACTTTTAGAAATAGGTACATCATACGCAGGGATACATCAGGCCAGATAATAAGAACATTCTTTCAAAAAAGGACAGTTGAGAGGTTTGTTAGTGATGTCTTTGATGAAGTTGGGTAGTGATTACCAAAGTGTATGTGCAAGTATGGAAAAAGCTTTGTTTTTTGCATCGCAGTATAGTTCCTGAGGCCTACAGAGCAGGAGCTGACTGTGATTGGGCTTGAAGGTTATAGGAGGGGGTGGGGTGAGTTTTGCACCAGGAATGAAGATGTCACAATGTAGTGGATTGAACAGGAAGGAATCCAATAAGACATTGATACTTTGTTTCACTATAAGCTGCATAGCATCTGTTATTGTGTGACAATGGTGTTCTCTTTTTTGTGAATTAGTAATAAAGTGACACATTTTTTTGGAGACTGATTGGAGGGAGGTAACATATTGGTAAAGTATGTGGGTATCAAGGCAAGCCCAGATTTTAACTTGTGCAAGGAGGCCTCCATTATCTGTTAGTCTGAGTAGGTAATGTGATAGTTCTTAACATCTTAGCATGTCTGGACAAAGCCAAAAAATAATGAGGGGACAAACCCCAAAAATAAGGACATTTTTTAAATACTGCACTTATAAACTTAGAAAGTTGCTAGAATAAAAGGTTTTGTGTTATGCATTTTTGAGGGACATGAAATCAGAAACTCAAATGCCTGCCATTATATAGTGAACTCAGTCTTCACTGATTTGCCACAAAAATCCAGAAAACCACAAATTTATGAGGAATGGACCAAAAACATGAGTAAAAAAGTTGGATAATCCTTGAAAATCTGAACAGTTGAGAGGTATGATGTGATATTTTTTTTACAAAGTAATCGTTTGATTTTTGCCTGGATTTTGGCACTATGAAGTTGAACATTTAGTGTCTGGTCAAGCAATATGTTTACAAATCTGATGATGGTGTGATTGTTTCAATTTGTTTATTGCAGAGGTCCACAATGTTTAATGAAGGGGAATATTCACTATTTTTTGTGTGTACCAAAAATCATGTATTGTTTTTTTATTGGACAGAATTTAAGTAAAGAGAAAGCGAAGAGGTGTAGCCAGTCATATTCAAGTTGGTTCTGGAG
Organism: Protopterus annectens; assembly: GCF_019279795.1. NCBI lineage: Eukaryota > Metazoa > Chordata > Ceratodontiformes > Protopteridae > Protopterus > Protopterus annectens. Next base: position 248,355,225 of record NC_056746.1, on the reverse strand, counting down.
CTCAGTATTGATGGACCTCAAGATCACCATGTCATCTGCAAGTAGGAGATTGAGGAGGTAAAAAGGTAGTTTGTCTATGAAGACAGAAAAGAGTAATGGGGCTAGAAATCAGCCTAGGGATACATCTTTTGCAAGAGGTACTTCTGCAGAGAAGGATGAGCCACGTTTAACCTTGAAGATTCTGATATCTGAAGAAGTTCTAAACCAGGCCACTGCTGAAGTGCAGACTCCAAGCCCATAAATACGATGAGGAATACTGAGTGGTCTACAAGATCAAATGCCCATGTAAAAATCTATGAAAATGGTATATGCAAATTCACTGTTGTCCACGTAAACCAGAGTGTTGCCACTCAAAGACCAGAGAGCAGTTATTGCACTCATTCTAACTGCAAAGCCATGCTGTTTTTGGGAGAGAAGGCAGTATTTGTAAAGAGGATAGTTGTTTGTATATTACCTTTTACAGAATTTTCCCAAGGGTTAAGTTTTTAGAGTTTTTTTTCTGTTTAGACAGTGGTTTGACAAATGCAGTTTTCCATATGGTAGATATGGGGTCTGAGGTAAGGCAAAGGTTGTAAGTTATATATATATATATATATATATATATATATATATATATGCACACACACACACACATATATATATATATATACACACACATATATATATATATATATATACACATACATACACACACACATTATATTATATATATATATATATATATATATATATATATATATATATATATATATATATATATATATATATACACACGCACACACACATAAAACTGCTCCAGACCCCTTAGATCAGAGTCTAAGAATCAACTACTTGTCTTAAAATATCACAATTACAATGGTGACTGTCTCTACTAAGTAGTGGTGACTAAATTATGGAACTCCATGCCCAAAGCAGTTACCACTAAAATTCATTTAAAGTGGTTAAAAGAAAGTAAAATCTTACTGTGCTAACAGTTAGAATTGTTCAATGACACATTGACACTGCTACACTAATCACCTTTAATTAGTCCTCTAACAAAAGACAATCTTACCACCGCTATTTAGAATTAATTTTCTATGATAGCCCCAAAAGCCCTACCCATGTTTGTCTCATTCTCTCTCTCTCTCTCTCTCGGTGTAGCTCCTTGTTTTTATTATTTTTCTGCCTCCATCTCTTTTTTAACCATGCTACTACTCCCAGCCTGCATGCTCTCTTCTACACTGCCTCCTTTATGTATCACTCTACTTATGGATCTCACTCTGTGCTTCTTCTTCAGCTGACTTCTAATTTTCACTTATTTTCATGTTGTACACATACTAATCGTTAAACAAAGGTGTTCTTCTCAAGCTATGTGTTATAGACATATACCGAACACTCACAAACCCATTTGTACTTTTAAAAATCTGCATATATGTCCTGTAGACATCACACTATTTAGATGTATTTGTAAATGTTGTAAACAAGTAAGGTGGAGCTTTTCTCACCAGGACTTTCATGAAAAGGAGCTAAAAGCCCAGTCACACCATCTAGGTTAAACAGCAATAATATAAAGAATCTACTGTAGACAGAACAATATTTCTTTAACTGTAGTAAGTATTCTGATAAGAATACCTATTGATTTAAGACCAGACAGATAAATGGTTGTATTAGTAAGAGTAAGTATCTTTAATGAGTTGTTGAATTTAACAAAAAAAAAACAAAAAAAACTGAGAAATGTCCAGTCAGAGATTCTGAGTGCTTACCTTTTGTAAAAGAAACTTGGTGTCTAGAGCAGTTCATGTAAGACACAGAGCTAACCAAAATGAAGGAAGACCTTTGAGAATGTAGATTTGTTCCTGCTAGAAGGATACACAGAGGTATCTACCAACAAATATTGTTTTCCATAAGCATACGACTGGATTACAGGTACTGGCTGTGCATTGTAGTTTAACTACAATACTTTGTTTTGCTTGGAAGATCCTGCCTTATTTGACTTGTTTATAACAAGCTGAGCTACTTATATAAAGGCTGGTGGTATATCCATACATCCACAGCTCCTTTTCCCATTTTTTTCACATGGGGTCACGGTGTCACTTCAACAGTGACAATCATCTAGAGCCAAGGTTTACACCAGCAGGTGGCTAGCTCTGCCACGGTTGTTCTTTCATACCATATGCACACAGTCACATTCCACCTATGGTCCATTTAGACCATCCAATCCATCTATGACATGTCTTTGGAATGTTTGGAATGTAGGAGAAAAACAGAACACCAGGAGGAACCCCATGTGAACACAGGGAGGGCATGGAGACTCCGCACAGAAGGTACCCCAGCCGAGAATCCAACCAGGGAATCTCTTGCTGTGAGGTGACAACACTATCTGCAGCATCACTGTGCCACCCTACTGGTGGCATATGTGTCTGTGTGTGTGTGTGTGTGTGTGTGTGTGTGTGTATGTATGTATACATATATATATATATATATATATATATATCTATATATCTATATATATATATATATATATATATATATGGATCCAGGATGTTTGATCGAATGATCAAATGCCCAAATCCATTGTGCGAGCATACTTGCACGAAAGTGCTTTTCATCGAAGAAGCACTTTCGCGTAAGTATGCCTGTTGCCGAGGCCATACTGTGGTGCAGATAAGGGAAACTTCCCTTTTCCCCACTGTAGTGTCGTCTCGGAGGGAGAATATTAAAGTAGGGTGTGTGTGGAGGGCACAGTCCCCCACATGGGTGGTGCAGGACCCCTGCAAAAACTTAAATGTAGTGTTTCTTTTTTTTTTTTTTTATTGACACGCTTTAACGAAAACACTTTTTTGGTTAAAGCGCTTTCGTTAAAGTGTGTTCAGTGGTTACGAATTTGGACGTTTGATCATTTGATCAAACGTCCTAGATCCATATATATATATATATATATATATATATATATATATATATATATATATATATATATATATATACATGACACCCATGCAGACAGACAATAGAGGTATGACTGCCAAATCCTATACAAATGCACTTTATAAGCACTTACACAAGTGCATGGATCATGCTATCCCTAATAGAACCAAGATGTTATCCTCCAAAAAAGGAAGCCAATCTGGTGGTCCTCTGCCATAAACAAACTCTACAACAGAAAAAGAGTAAAGTCCCATGACTGGGGGAACTCCCTGGTCAACCTCAGTAAGAAGCTGAGATCCCTCATAAAATCCTCCAAAGCTAGTTACGAAAACAAAATTGCCACTGACTCTAAAGACAACCACAAAGCATTCTATAGCTATGTCAAGAATCTAAATGGGAACACTCAGATCTGCTCTGAGTTACAGCACAATGGCACTAAATATATAGAACCAACTGATATTGCCAACATCCTAGCAGATAGGTTCAGTGCTAACTTTACCCCCCTCTCAGCCCCTAGAGGGCCCACCTCTATACCGGAAGAATGCAAAGTTCCTATAATCACGGCTGAACAGGTAAAAAACACACTCTCCAAAGCCAAGAACACAGCATCCATGGGACCTGACAATATCCCAGACTGCATTCTACATGAACTACAGAATGAACTGGCACCCTCCCTAAGTACCATGTTCAATCATAGCCTCACCTCAGGCTTTGTACCCACTGAATGGTGCACCACAACGGTTATCCCACTCCACAAAGGGAGAGCCACGACAGACCCCGGGAACTACCGCCCCATTAGCCTGACGAGCCTGGTCTGCAAGGCCATGGAATGTATCATCATGGAACTCATAAACAAAGACATTGGTAATCTCCAAACTCTGGACCCTACCCAGTTTGGATTTGTAAAAGGCAGATCATGTCTCCTAAACCTGATTGACTTCTTTGAAGCAGTCACCAAAGCCATAGATGAGGGTAAAATGGTTCACACAGCTTATCTAGATCTCGCCAAGGCTGTCGACACCATCCCCCACTCTGGAATTATAGATACGCTCACTAAACTAGGTATAAATCCCTATGCCACAAGATGGGTTGCCAACTGGCTCACGGACAGAACCCACACTGTGAAAGTGGCGGATTCCAAATCCGACATCAGACCAGTGACAAGTGGAGTACCACAGGGTTCAGTCCTGGGTCCTCTCCTGTTTGGTATCTACTTCTCTGAAGTGCAGGCCAACACAGAGGGTCTTTGGCTAACAAAGTTTGCAGATGACTGCAAACTAGGAGCCATAATCGAAACTCCTAACGATGTGGACAAACTAGGAAAGGGCCTCACTGAGACAGATACCTGGTGTCAAAGCCATGGCCTGAAGCTCAATGCCAAAAAGTGTATTGTCATCCCCTTTGGTAAAATCTCTGTACCCATAAACTACCACATAGCTGGTAGTCTACTTAATGCTGAAAATGTGATAAGAGACCTTGGGACACAGGTGGACAGTAGTCTCTCCTTTGATAATCACTTTGCCACAGTGGTCAGGAAATCCTTCTACGTGGCTCATCTCATCACAAAAGGATTCTCATCCAGAAAAAAAAAAGAGGTCATTGTTCCCCTCTACTCATCACTCATTAGACCCATTATAGAGTACAATGCCCCTTTTGGTACGTACCTCACAAGACATCTACAACAACTGGAAAGACCACAGCAATACCTCACAAAGAGGATTACTGGCCTCAAACAGATGCCCTATGCAGACCATCTCAAATAACTACAGCTTTACTCCATCGCATATCGCCTACTCAGGGGCGATCTCTGCCTAACATACAAAGCTATGTCAAACCCAGAGCTGTTGGACATGCTCCACTTAAAGAAATCCCAATCCCTCCGAGCTATACACTCTAGGGACCTAAACCTTGTCACTACAATAAACAGAACATGCTGGAGGGATAGATTCCTGTCCCAGAGACTTCCCATACTCTGGAACAGACTACCTATCTATGTCAAACAGAGCTCTTCATTAGCACTGTTCAAGAAAAATCTTGATGATTGGATGAGAAATGGGAAATTCACCCCAGGGATCACTTCTGTGGCTCTGCTCGACAGGGGCACAGGAAAATAATTTTCTTGGGTGGTGAAAGCCAGGGTACATTTTTTGGCTGGGCTTGTATGGGCCCTAGGGCCGATAGCCTAGTACCTACCTATGAACCTATATATATATATATATATATATATATATATATATATATATATATATATATATATATATATATCTACACACACACACACACATATACACAAACAGTAGGGCTATCCACCTGGAAAGTGAACATTAGCTTCAGGTAATGGTCACTTTTAATATGACACTCCAACTCCGTGTATGAAATAGGAAAAAGAGGGCTGATGCGGATACCTTCATCTATGCACACTCACAGAAACATTCATTTCTGCATTTCCTACATACTCAGAACTGGTATTACATTTTCAGTTTTCTGTTTTAGTAATATGTGAATATCCTGTTTAAAATATGCAGTGTAGCTCCTTGTTACTGAGCAAATGTGAGCATAATGACCTTTCCTTTATAAAGCTGTGGTATGCTCAGCATTAGTACGTGCTATTAGCCAATATGCATTACATCATCTATTCACATCTTGCTATTCTGAAATAAAAATTCATGGTTTCTTACCTGCTGTTTACCTATTCTGTTGTGTATATGAAGCTATTGCATTATTTCTACAACTTGAAAGCCCCTGTTTCAGGAAAATTTTGTAGCCTTTGGAAATTGTCATACATTTTGTCTTGAGTTACTTTCAGCCTGTCACTAATTATGTTTTTCCCACATGAGGTAAAGTGTTGTGGTCTTTTACTGATATGCATTATGTATTATTATTGATGTATTTAAGTATGCTTGCTTTATTTATTAATTTATTGTAATGTACTAAAGCACTTAAGAGTTTCATGAGGTTAATGAATAAAATATGGATTTCAATAATGTCTGCGTGACTATTATATCTATTAATTATCAAGTGTGCAGCTTACAAGGTTTAGCCTAAATGTTCTAACTTAAGAAATGCATGGATTTGTTAATAGTTAAGGCCAAACAGTTGTTTTCTGTGCTGTATGTTGTTGCTTTAATAAATACATAAAATAAATTCACTAGATATTTTATATAATTTACATGTACCTCATGGTCAAATTACATTTAGAGAAATGGCAGAAATACTAGGAGACTAATGAAGCCATGTACATGCCACATATATGAAGACAAACATGCACACCCACATACAGATATACACATATGTGTATACATATACTTCTTGAGGACGGAGAGACAGTTGCTGTGATAAAAATCTTCAGTCATTTAAAATTTTGGACTATTTATTATTTTTCTTTTTTTTTCAAACACAAGGAAGTGATGTCAGTCTGCTATTTTCACATTGGGGACAGCTATGTCCTACACTGTAGTTCATGTACTTGTTCGTCCTGGGACTTCCTGATGTATATGGGGTTTTTGGATGTGAGGCAGATTTACCTGAGCCGTTGGTGATCCCTGTCATTTGAGCAGATATTTTAAATGCATACATGGTTCAGGAATACACCACTTGTCAGAAGATTAAATCATTAGGAATAAGGGACCATCATTAGACAAGAATGGGTTGTGTGAGAAATCAAAAGGAAAGCATAAATTCACAGAAAGCTTGGACAAAGGAGTTCTTATCCAAAAGTACCTTATGCGTGTGAAATAAATGTGATTTTTGTTGAGTTACTCCTCTGATTGGAATTCTGTTAGTTTACTGGGACATGGCTTAAACAAGGATATTGGATTAGAGAGATTTCAGGATATAAAGCAGATATTAAGAACAGTTTGGATAAACGTGGTGACTGTAGCAACATGTGTTTCTGAAACACTTGAGAGGTTAGGAATCCTGCTGAAAACATTATGGAGTAAGTTAAAACCACTTCTGAAAACATTATGGAGTAAGCTAAAAACACATTCTGAAAACATTATGGAGTAAGTTAAAACCACTTCTGAAAACATTATGGAGTAAGCTAAAAACACATTCTGAAAACATTATGGAGTAAGTTAAAACCACTTCTGAAAACATTATGGAGTAAGCTAAAAACACATTCTGAAAACATTATGGAGTAAGCTAAAAACACATTCTGAACATTATGGAGTAAGTTAAAACCACTTCTGAAAACATTATGGAGTAAGCTAAAAACACATTCTGAAAACATTATGGAGTAAGTTAAAACCACTTCTGAAAACATTATGGAGTAAGCTAAAAACACATTCTGGTTTTGTACGCTTGAATGCTTATTATGTTTTCTCCAGAGCCAACATACGTGGAAAAGGCACATAGTTTCAGTAAAGTACGCCAAACTTTAGCCAATATTAGCCTTACATATCATTTTTATTTTCTTCTGCCAGGTGATCTAGCACTGCTGTCTCATGGTGCTGAGTTCACAAGTTCTGTCCTTACTGGGGTGCCTTCTGTACACAGATTGAATGTCCTTTTTGGGTCCATATAGGATTTCACCAGGTTCTCCGGTTTTCTTCCACATCTCAAAGACATGGGGACAGGTGACCTAGTAGTGCTCCAAATTGCCTCTAGGTAGGTAGGTGTGTGTGTGTGTGTGTGTGTATGTGTGTGTGTCTGTGTGTGTGTAATGAATTGGACTGTTATTCCATTCAGGATTGTTTCCTGCATTATACATTTATGCTTTCATGGCTAGTTTTTGTATCACCTCAATGCCAAGTTGGATAAAATAAGTATAGAGAGGAGATGGATGGATGCTATACAATGCTGTGCATGTCTAGCTTCTAATAACAACAGTACAGATTGTTTGAATCAGCTTTTTGCTTTCTTCTTTAGGGGCACCTTTTCCTTTAATGATATTTAGTATTCCACATATTCATGCACATCCTAAAATATACTAAACTTTACTTAGGAGTGATCACCACTTGAGTGAATCGATTGGAATGCCCACATAGATCTGAGTTTCTAAAATTTAATTTTTAATGCAGTTGTGGCATAATATCCGATTTGTCATCCATTTTTGAACTTTCTGATCTAGATACTGACAATATGTGTTCAATTATATAAGAATTACTTCAGTATTCTAAGATGGGTCTTGTTAGAAAAAAAAAACCCATCTCAGCAGCTAACACATAGATCATATGTGTTGGAACATTCACATATTGGAATATGGAGCCTATTGAAAATACAGGTGAAGGCCTACTCCTTGCAAAGGTGGTAATACCTGAAGTTAAGTAATAGTCTGTCAATAAAATCTTTGTTAAACTTCACTAATTATGGTTTACTTTGAATTCATTCCATTAAAGAAATGGTCTTTATCATGTTGCAGTAATTTCACAGTTAATTTTATTAGAGAAGTGGAGATGTGGTGTCCTCTAATACTGGGGGTGGGGATTGTCCCCTATAGAAAGTAGTATATTATATTATTCTTTGTTGTGTTGTTAAGTAGCATTTAAACTGAGTTAATTGAAATGGCATTGTCACATTTGGATTTGATAAACTAAACATGCATTTTTAATGATAATCCCAAATTCATATATACTTGTACTGATTCACAATATTTTCTGCAGTAGTACTGTCTTTCTTTCATTTAAAGAAACGGCACGTAATTCGTAAAATTTGGTTAGTACTTATAACAACCATTATATTTTGAGCAATAGTTATAGTATTCTTTTTCTGTCTTTGAAACTGTAAAAGTATTTGTTCTCCCCAGCGGCCCTGTCATACCTCTCAACCTTTTAGAACAAGAAACCTGGACTAAGCCATAAATAAAAGCCCAAAAATAGAGACAATTTTTAAATATTGCTCTTTCAAACTTAGAAAGTTGATAGAATAACAGGTGTTGCATTAGCATGAATTTTCTGAAGGGTATGAAGTATGAAACTTAAATGCATGTCATTATTTTCTTACTTCAGTCTTTAATGATTTGCCACTAACTTGCAGATAACCACAATTTTATTAAAGATGGACCAAAAATATGAGGCAAAGATATGGACATTCTGTGAAAATCTGTGCATTTGAGAGGTATGGGCCCTGTGTTTCACTAGTGGCATGGGTGTTGGAGATGCTGTGTGGGTCAGGATGGGAATGAATGGCCAATGTCGGCTCACCTGTCTGGGAGGGGGGGCAGCCTGGGGTTGTTGCAATTCCAGCATTAGGAGTTTGGCAAACTCCATGCTGCAAACATTATACTGCTTGGTTGGGAGGTTGCACATATGTGTGGAAGCGTATGTGTACCTCCTGAGTGTGGAAGTGTACGTGCACCTCCTGAAGGCAGAAATTGCAGATCCCACAAGGCTGCAGCAGGATGATGGTGTGTTAGGGCACACTACCCAGCAGTAGTATGAAAATGCACCAGTGTCTTCAGTCTCCTCACTGGTGCTAAATGTGGGCCTTATTGAGCAGGGGGAGGCTAAGACAGGTCCGGTAGTCCCAGTGAATGAAGACTTGAAGCTGATGGCAGCTGACTGTCATCTTCAGGGAGAGGAAAAATGTTTGTTCTAATCTATACAGACTTTAGTATGCTTAGCTTAATGATCTTATGAACAATTTTAGTAAATAACCAGGTAATTTCTAAGGCCAGATTGTAGCCATCCATTTTCCATTGCTATAACAAATAATGTTTTTAGTACCCACCTGAAATGTTTAATATTTTTTTTCCAGCCAGTGTAGTTTTAAAGATATACAAAGTTGTAGAAGTGATACCTATTTAGAAACAAAACCAATGGAAAGTACAGAGTGACATATATACCTTCAGTTACGGGAAAACAGTTCAAGAGCAAACTGCAAGTAACAGATGGAATAATTTGCTACCACTTGTGGAAATTTGGAAGAAGCACAAAGTCCCATTGTAGATTTGAAGGGTTTCTCCAACCTTTCTCCTAGCAGGCTGGGCTAAAGGAAAAACACAAGCAATGAGAGTGGATAAAATAATCTTGGAGAGTGTTCCTAGGAATTAGTATAACACTTTCATTACTTCTGGAAAATGGCATACAACCAGCATAACTTCACTAAAGATTGGTCCTGTTTTATGAGCTCATTTAATATGCATGAATCTCTGAGAAAGCTCTTGATGCTGGTTGCTGGTGGAAATGGCTTTCTTGAATTTTTAAGAATTTGTTCATTACTCTCCTTAGCTTTTCATAACACTTTTTCATTAGATGCAAACTCCTTTACATGATTATCTCAGCAGCAGACATAAAATAGCCAGTAATAATAATCATAAATCATCATGAAGTGACTACCTGCACCCCCCCCCATCAAGATGGTCTTTATTTATTTTTTTCCATATTTATGTTTTGGTGACTAGATTGCCTTACTGATCAGAACCAATTTTCAATGTAGATATGGGAAGAAAAGCTCCAAAGGAAAACATACAGAAAGTAAGAACAGGTATCTAACATCACTTTGCTATGCTCAAGGATACATGATGTCATCATTTGGCAAATAAAATGAAACTGTACATATTAAATATATACCGCACAATGACAGAGACATGAGAGTAACAGAGGCCACAAAAAAGAGCAGACCATTAGAGTAAACTGCACAATGAAGGCAGAGTTCAGGTGTATACATTTTGTTCAGTCCTTCTGCATTATTTAAATTTAGTGTCAGTTGAGCATTATCAGTCACAAGAAGGAATACACCTTTGGAATGAATTATGCAGGGAAGGTTGAGTTTAGGTATATGAACTGCAATTTACTTGTTAACCTAGGCCACATAAGTCATTTTAAGGTTGAACAGTTATGATCTCACTGTACTAAAGAAACTGCAAATTTACCTTAAGATAAATTTATTCTAACCTCCCATTTAAGTGGGCAGAATGCTAATGTGCAAAATGGCTCCATGGGGTGCCATGGTTAGGAACAGGGCACTGACATAACATAATATAATTTTAATTTATAAAGTATCTTATACTACCTACCCTATATATATGTATCACTATTTACACTACTGTGGGTTACCTAAACCATATGTTTTGTCAGTAATCTGTGTAGATTTATTTGTTTATTTTAGTTTGTTTACCGGTTAGTACACTGATCACTATAGACCATTTGCAGGCAGAGCACAGGTGAAGAGATTCACAAAAAAAAAAGAACAAATTCACAGAGTAATCACAGAAGGTAGATAATCTCACAAACAATTTATACAATGTAAATAATATTAGCAGGGTAGAAAATCAATCGTGAATACATTTTAGTAGTAAATATGAGACAGAAGCAGCAGCTGAGAACAGAGGATCAAAGTACAAGTGATCCAGCTGAGGAGGGAGTTAGGTTATGTGTCCAGTAGGAAAGCACTTGCAGTCAGATTTTAGATTAGAGCAAAGATGCCAGCAATGACCTGCTCACCAGTCCATGGGAAATCAAAGACAGGTGGAAGGAATACTTCCAGTGGCTTTTGAATGAAGGAAACCCATACAAGCTGTACTGCCCCAGACACAGCCTACAATGAAAGAAGAGGTGGAGCTCACCCTAGAGGAAATAAAAATAGCACTAAGGAAAATGAAGTCAGGGAAAGTAGCAAGCTCAGATGAGTTCACTGCAGATATTATCAAGATGTTGGGTGAGGCAGGGGAGAAATGGATCCTGAGAGTACTCACAGCAGTATGGAGGGAGAGGTGTATCCCAGATGACTGGAGAACAAGTATACTAGTGCTAGTGCTGAAGTCAAAGGAGACGGTCACAACTGTAGGCAGAACAGAGGTGTCAAACTCCTGTCACATTGCATGAAAATTCTGGACAGGGTGATTGAGAAATGAATATGTAGAGTAATCAAAAGTAAGATGGGAGATGAGCAGTTTGGATTTAGATCAAGATGCTGCACAACTGACCCAATGTTTGCAGTGAGACAGACAGTTACAAACCTGCTAGAGATGAGGAAACAACTGACCCGATGTTTGCATGAGACAGACAGTTACAAAGCTGCTAGAGATGAGGAAACAACTCACCCGATGTTTGCAGTGAGACAGATAGTTACAAAGCTGCTAGAGATGAGGAAACAACTCACCCAATGTTTGCAGTGAGACAGATAGTTACAAAGCTGCTAGAGATGAGGAAACAACTCACCCAATGTTTGCAGTGAGACAGATAGTTACAAAGCTGCTAGAGATGAGGAAACAACTCACCCGATGTTTGCAGTGAGACAGATAGTTACAAAGCTGCTAGAGATGAGGAAAGAGCCCAACTGGGAATTCCCAGATTTGGTGAAAGCAAATGCCAAGGTCCCAAGAAAGCTGATTTGGGTAGATTTGCTGTAGTTTAAAGACCCAGGCTATGTACAAGGATCCAACGACTTAAGTACAAACAGTGTTCAGTCTCACAGAGGGGTTGCCAGTGGGAGTGGATGTGTATCAGGGTTCAGCTGTGAGCCCACTTCTGTTTATACTGGTGATGGACTACATTAGCAAACAGGTCTGAGGGGACATCTCAACAAAGTTGCTATATGCAGATGATACCTACATGGAAAAAAATGTCCTGTTTTAAAAAATGGGAATGTGTAGAGCATTCAAGCCTAGTTTTGGGCACATGTGTTTAGACAAGAAGGCGTGCATTTATCAAGATCAGGGAACAGAATTTTTGCAGCAGATATTTTGTAATATTTGACAAACACTGGGCAGGATTTTTACCAGGTCAAAAATTTAACAGTTCACAGACAGCAATATTTGATGCATCTCTGATGGTTGTTAATGCTAGGAGCATTAATAATATTTTTTTTATTGGAAAATTTGCTCCTCCCACAAGATTGATGATGTTATTGTTTGTGAAACATGGTTAAAGAACAATGACTGGAAACCATTTCTGTCGGGGTATAAATGTTTTAATGTAACTGACATTCTAACAAAAAATCAGGTGGAGGTGTTATGATAGGGATTAAAGATAGTTATGACACCTGTGATTATTACATGTTCAGTGATAATACCAATACTATAGACTGTGTAACTATGACAATAAAGACAACCTTGGAACATATAACAAATGTTGGAGTATATAGGCCACCGAAGTAAAGTGCAGATAACCTAAAGGAATTCATACATTTCTTGCACGAAACACGAGAGAAGAATAATATTAGCTGGGGACTTAAATTTACCAGAAACAGACTGGAATGATATTGATTCAACAACGTTAGTAACAAAATTATTCACAACGTACAGTATATTCTGGGATAACAGTTGCTTCAGATTGTAAAAAAAAAAACTACTAGGGGGCGGAGCATGCTTGACATTGTTTGTATTCCTAAAGAAATTACTGTTACTTCAAGTCAAGTTTTACCACCGTTGTGCAGTGATCATGGGGTTATAAAGGTTAATTTGTTGCTGTATAATTCTGCCAAAATGAAATCTAAACCAATGCACCGAAGATTAATTAAAGATTACATGGAAGCAAAACAGTCACTATGTAAAATTAACTAGAGTAGGTGTTCAGTGGAAAAAAAATGCAGATGGAATGTGGAAAGTTTTGAAAGAGAAATTGTTTGAGTGCAAAAAAAAAATAACATCTAGATCTAGGTATACAACATCAGGCAGATATATTTCCTCAAGAACAAAATATCTGATTAAGGCGAGAGACAAACAATATAAGAAATGGAAGATAGGTCAAACTACAACTTTGAAAACTGAAATAAACATGCTGGAACAAACAGCTTAAACATAGTGCGAGACAAAATAAAGAAAAATTTGAAGAAACTTTCTATAAAGATATTGAGCATAATAGGAAACCTTTTTATAGATTCATAAGATGTAGAAGGAGTAAAGACACAAATTGATAAACTGTGTGCAGATTCTAAAGGTTATTCTCAGACGCAACAGATTATAAATATATTTACAAAATCTTATGCAAAACAGTTTGGCTCCAAAAAAGGGGTGGTAAGTTGTCCTTGTGACATCCAGGTAACCCCAGATACTGGAATCAAATTATATTATATTGAAAAAGAACTGAGCAAACTGGATCCAAGCAAAGCACAGGGAGGAGATGGAATTAGTAACAATGACCTGAGAACACTTCAGCAAGAACTTACTGTACCATTATATCTATTATTTACTAGGTCACATAAATATGGGAAGATTCCACAAGATTGGAGACTTGCGCTTTTTAAACCTGTCTTTAAGGGAAAGGGGAGTAGGACAATCCCAGAGTCATGTAGACCCTTAATTCTACTTTCGTCTTGTGGAAAAGTAATGGAGAAGGTAATGCTGGATAAGTTATTGTCAGAACTGGAGAGGTTGGGACTTGAAACCATATATCAGCATTCGCATGCTGAAAATACATCTATTACCATCTGTAACATGATGTTCTAGCAATATAATAACAACTATGAAAAATTGTGCTGTGATGTAATTTATATAGTGTTAACATCAGCATCTGACAGGGTAATACACAAAACACTGATCAATAAATTAGTACAACTAGGTATTGATGTACTCTTGATAAGATGGATAGCTGCATGTCTTACAAATAGGACATGGCAAGTATACAGCAACTGGACCAATGAGATCCTTGGTTACTGTCATGGTGTCACACAGGGCTCTGTCCTAGGCCCATACTTGTTTAGATTGTATCTTTCAGACCTAACGTTTTCATCTGAGGTGTTCTACAGTCTACATGCAGACAACCTGAAATTGGGTAAACTGATTACATGTGTTACAGATAAGGCATTTCTGCAAAATAACTTGACTAAATTGACCATTTGAGCACAGGAGAATAATATGCTGATAAATACATCAAAAACTAAGCATATGAGATTTGGATGGCATAAACTGAAAGGTGAATATTTAATACAGCACACACTGATTGAAACTGTAGACTCATTTAAGGACCTGGATACATGGGTAGAGTCAGCTATGACTTTTTCTAATCATGCAACCAATTGGTTAATGATAGTTATAGAACTGCAAGTTGTATAAAAAAGATTTATAAAGTCTGGGAAATCAAACGTAATGAAGTCATTGTTTGTTAGTTACATTAGACCCAAACTTGAGTATGGAATAACAATATGGAAACCTTACAAAAAACAAGCATAAGTAAACTGGAAAGAGTACAGTGGAAATATACCAAGGGCATCCATGCATGTGAAAATTTAAGTTATTATGAAAGACTAAAATATCTGAACTTCTACAGTGTCTCTTACAGATATCTAAGAGGAGATCTTATTCAGGTATATAGGGCATTTAGAGACAATTACCTCTGGGAATGTTTGGGGTTATCAAAAAGTACTAGAGAATCATTAGACATCCCTTGCAGAAGATTCTATAGGAATGAGAAGTGTACTAATTGGTTCTCTGACAGAATAGCTGTTGCATGGAACAGACTACCAAATTACATTAAAGCAAGTACCAGTTTAGATATTTTTAAGAACAGCGTGGACACTTATTATGGAAACAAGTGTCTTGGTATATTGGGAAGCTAGAAGGGCATTAATGCCTGTGCTTGGAAGATCTGTATGTATGCAGGCTCTGAATGAGAACTTCAGTAGATGTTATGGGAAATGAATGCAAAACCAAAGGCATAGATGAAAGTGAGCACAGATAAAACAGTTACACTGGTAGCAAATGGGGAAATCAGAAGAATCTAAGAATTGAGATACAATGGAAAATAATGGAACATGTTAACAGCTGAGAGGAGTGGCTGAGGAGAGTGGAAATCTGAATGAAGAGGTAAAAGCTAGAATCAGAGGGGCTGCTGCCAAGTGGCACAGAGTGTCAGGGGTAGTTTATGATAGAAGAATGCCAAAGAAGTTAAAACATAAGGTGTACAAAACAGTGGTGCATTCAGTACTACTGTATGATACAGAAATCTGGGCAATAAAATCAGAGCAGTTGAGGAAGCTAGAGGTGATGAAGATGGTTGGTAGGATGCACACTGTGGGACAGACAAAGAAATGTTGATATCAGACAGAAGCCAAAGTAGCTCCAATGGTAGACAAGGTCAAACAGAACATAATATGGTAGTCTGGGTACATATGTGGAAAAGCAGAAGACAATCTGGTGAAGATGGTTTGGGATAAGACATGAGGAAGGCAAGAGGAGATGATGGTATCCAGTAAAGAGGTGGCTGGATTGTGCGAGAGAAAACCTGTGACAGTCAGGCATGACTGTTGAAGAAAGTAGGAGAGTAGCATTGAATCGAGTGAGATGGCAACACCTCGACCCCATGTAGAAAATGGGAAAAAGGGGATTTTTGATGATGATGATGATGATTTTCTTTGCATCGATATTGTATTAATCGTATATGTTCTAACTGTGATTTTGTTAACGTTCAATGCTTCTATTACAGATTGTCCGTCTCATATTGTATGCTTATTTGTGTTATCCATGGATATTTTCACCCTGGAACTCCATTGAAAAGGGGCTCTAAACTCATTTGGACTATCACGGTTAAAAAATGGAAATAAATTAAATTAATAAATATGACAGTCTGAAGTAAGAAAAGTCTTGCTTGGGATTCAGAAGCATGTAAGCAACTATTGCACCTGGTCAACCATTGTTTTTCTGTTGTGCATAATGCAGCCCTAAGCTTATTAATAATTAACACAGTTAAAGAGTTTTGTGAACACAGCAGCTATTCCAGAGGCCCACTTGAGGCTTGGACATGATCTGAGGTGAGGGCACATATTCCCCAGTAGTGGCTAAGAAACACAAAAATGAAATCTCAGGAATATGATATGTGTAAACTCATCAGTGTGGCTCAGTACATTCATGCATGTATAAAAACAGCAAGATGGGTAAGGATCTACCAGCCTTTACAAACTCACTGCACTGGTTTAATCTATTGTTGGCCAGACTAAAGGGTGGAAATGGAATTATAGGACAGCAATAAAATGGGGAAGCAGTGCACAAGGGGACCTGCTAAGGAATGACTAGGATGGGGGAGGGCTAAAAAGTAGTATAATATTTTTTGGGACACATGCCCATTTTTTATTTAGCAAGAAGGGAAGGCATGGAAGGAAGGAAGGAAATAAGGGAAGGTGAAATAATGGTAAGAAGGTTAGGGTATGTAGCAGGGGCATATGCACAGACATGTAACACAGGCAAGACTGACAGGGGAGATACTGACACACCAAAGGAGGGGAAGCACAGTGGATTAACAAATTTCAGACAAACAAAGGGAAGACAATGATGATTGGGGGGCATTGGACAGCAAACAAGGGAGAGATATGCACAAAAGACAGGACAACACCCTGCCCATATCAGACCCAGTTGGAATCTATACACCATCTTGTGCCCCCCTCACTACTGGACCCTGGCTCTGATGGCATGGCCAGTCGCAGGTAGGATCATAAATCTGCACATTGCAAGAAGAGCTTTCCCAGTGGACAATGTTGGCATCAAGGCACTGGATCATCACCCTTTGCAGAGCCACCATAGGACCGGC